>NW_028242412.1:5000-35000 GCF_964263255.1 Lissotriton vulgaris
CATCTGCTGCACTTCTTTGCAGACTGCTCCCAATTCAGTATATAGGGCAATGTAATCACATCCAATGTGGGTGAAGAAGTAACTATTTCTCCATTTCCTTTTTTTTTGTCTTGTCTCAAGCTTTAACTTTTTCAGTTCCGGAGTGAACCATTTATGGGCATCATTTATGCGCGATCTAGGGAAACTCACAAGGGGAGCGTATATATCCTCAGCCTGTCGCAGCCATTGTGACAGCGACTCCTCCCTGGACTCTATATCCTTGCATTCTGGGGGCAGGGTAATGGCAAGAGAATCTAAAAAAGCCGGTAGATCAACGGACTTCCATTTCCTAATTTCCCCACCCGCAGTGACAGATTTAATGATCCTGTTAACCGTAAATGAAAAATGTATGAAAAAATTATCTGACCAAATACAAGGTCGTATGGAGGGGGGGGAGCAGGGAAATATTATAGGACCAGATTTTGTCCAAACTATGACCTTTCTGATGGGTAGGGGAGTGTATGTGCTGAATTAAATTCATGTCCAGTAATAGGTTTTTAAGTTCTGCTGCCTGTGGGTCCACGGCCATATTGTCAAACCAATAGTTAAGGTCCCCAATTTAAAAAAAATTGGAATAATTAGTCACATAGAAGGCCAATTGTTCTGCTAATAATGAAGGGAAGGTAGGCATAGATTGAGGGGGACGGTACAGTAAAACTAGTAGCAGAGCCCCGCTTTCAGTGTCAATCTTAATGACAATATTCTCTGTATCCGTAAGAGATAGAGGTGAAAGTTCTCAAAATTGATGAGATTTAAGAATGATAGCAGCTACTCCTCTGCCCATTTTCCCTAGTGCACGGTTGGCACAAATAATATAATAATCAGAGGGGAGAGATGCAAGAATATCTGGCAATGAATCTTGAGTAAGCCAGGTTTCTGTTAAAAAAAGAATATCTGGTTTTTCAGAGGTCAATATAAGAAAAATATCCAACTGATGTTTAATCATTGAGCGTGTATTAAGATATATACAACGAAACTAACGTAGAATTTGTAGACAAAGAAGGGCTAATATACAAAGATTTCCTGGGCTTAAAGTCTGCTGCTAAAGTCTTGACTTTAGAAATGCCGTACTGGGAGGTACGTTTTAATATGTGCAAGGGTAAGTATTTTCAGTATTTTCAAGACGACATCTTAGTAATGGGAATGGACCGAGAGGACCATGACAAGAAATTGAACAAGGTGCTGAGCGTACTGCAAGAGAAGGGCCTAACAGCTGAATGGAATAAATGTCGACTAGGTATGACATCCGTCACCTACCTCGGACACGAGATAGGAGGTAAAGGGATCACTCCTAAGAGAGAGAATGTGAAAGCTATCTGCGACGCCAGAGCTCCCATCAGCAATGAGGAGGTGAGATCCTTCTTGGGGATGGCCGAATATTATAGCAAGTTTGTACAGCACTTCGCCACAAAGACACATAACTTGAGACAGCTCATACGGGACAAGACTGCGTTCCATTGGGATGAAGGAGCACAAAGGGAATTCGAGGAGAGTAAGAGAGACATAAGCCAAGCGGTGCCGTTACATGGACATGATCCCCAAGGGCAGACCATGCTGACCACGGATGCCAGCGAGAAGGGGCTGGGAGCAGTCCTCGCGCAAGAGAGGGAAGATGGCAATGTGGAGACTCTCAGTTTCGCATCCAGAGCGTTATCTCCCACAGAACAGAAATTCAGCGTGATTAGAGAAGGAAAATGCAGACAGTTCCTGTGGGGTATGAGATTTCGTCTACAGACAGACCACAAACCGCTAGTCAAGGTACTCACTTCGAGTGGACGTGCAACCACCACTCCACGCATAGCCAAGATGACGCTGAAGTTGTTGGAGTACAGGTACGATGTGGAGTACATACCGGGGACGCGCAACAAAGTTGCTGACTACCTCAGTCGAGCCACAGCCATTGAAGAAACGCCCATTCCATCATGGGAGAATGAAGAGATGATAGCAATGATGGAGGACCCAGAAAGAGTGATCAGCAATCAAGAATGGGCAGAAGCGTATGAGGACGAGAACATAAGAGAGGTCAAAGAATGTCTAATCAGTGGTTGGCCAGAGACGAGGCGGTTGAAAGAGGTGCCCCAGAAATGTTATGAAGTACGGGAGGAGTTGTCGATGAGCGACTCTGGAATCTTTTTGTATCAGGGCAACAAAGTGGGGACCCCCCACGAAATTGATACCGCTCCTGCTGAAACAGCTACACGAAGGACACCTCGGCATTGTAAAAACCAAACTGCGGGTGAAGCAGATGTACTGGTGGCCGGGACTGGACATCCAAGTAGAAAAGCACGTGAGAGACTGTGACCAGTGCCAAGGAGCAGACAAAATATTGCATCAGCTAAGACCAGCATTGGGAAGATTTGAGCACCCTCGCAACCCGTGGATCCCGGGATCACAGTTCAATTCCCGACACCGGTGGAAGATTAGCCCAGCACCATGTGACTCTGGGCAATAGCTTGCTTAATCTTCCTGACGGCCCCCAGCGCCTAGAGACCCTTACGGGTGAATGTGCGCTTTACAAATGTGGATTATTATTATTATTAGCCACATATGATTACGTTTTGCAAATGTGTTCGTGATTTTATATTGGAACTTTTGACAGTAATGCACGCTGAGCTTGAATTTTCTTAGAAAACTTAAACCTTACAGTAAAGGTGTTGCAATACCCTATGTATTCATCCGCCAATCATTTTCATGAACTTAAGTATCTCATGCAAGTAATCACATCTAACGCCCGTTAACTCTACCACCACCATGAAGAGGTCTTCCGTTGAGAACACAAGACTAAAATTCAGGTTCCATAACAAAATGGTACTTGCGATAAAGCATTTCAGTGCCTTGTCAGGGGTAGAAAGCACTATATGAATGCATGTACATTAAAATGTAATACTATATTTACACCCTGCAATGCCTTATGTTTAATTGCTGTGATGTAAACTCCTCCATGTTGAAACTGTTTTTGAAGTTCACCCACCTCAACTATCTTCTGTGCTAAACGTGGATTAAACATGCTTGCAACCACGCATTTTGAAAGCGCAAAAGTGAAAGTAAATAGCAGAGCTTTGTGACATTGTCAGAGGTATGAAGCACTATATAAATCGGGGCTCTTCAACATTTTCTGTAGTGACCGCTACTACTTCTAAATGAAAGTCCTCCTGAGCGACTAACAACTGTTATCACTGTAATATAGAGACCACATATGTGATCATTACACTATGATCACCATAAGTAGGATTATCAATACTGATCACAGAAGCAATCCAGGTGAAGTTACCAGCAGAAATACCCTGAAAGTGCTTATCAATAATAAATACCTATGGACGGGTGAACTCTAGCAGATGAATAACATGTTAAAACAACAAGATCACTGAGGACTTTGATGAATAGGTGGATATGTTAAATAAACCTATTAACTCTTTGAACAATAAATCACTTTGATACGAGAGTAGGACCTCATGGGGAATAGCTGGCCTTAAAGAGGCGGGTTGAAGAGATCTGCATGCGTTTCCTGTGTCTGAGGATTATCAAGAGCCTTTGACAGTCTGCCACTTTAGGGGTCTTGGATGAGCAGTGCTACCTTCTTTAATACGCATAGACCCTCAGAATGAAGTACTGGGCCCAGCTTCACATCGGTGAGCTACTTTGAAAGTGCATGTGATCTACCGGTAGCTCACCTAAGCTACCTGCTGGAGACCCCTGTATCTATTCTAAAATACAATAATACGGACTAAACATGTTCTTAACAGTGCCTCTACAAGACAACCGAGACTGTCTGTGAGGCTTCAATCACAGTTACCAGCCAAAACACTTTTTTGATTTGATGTGCTTTTTAGAATATTGAGGACTTTGCTGCTTTGACAAAGTGCAGAAATACACTGGCACGACAGGACAGAGTTAAAGACCGGTTGTAAAAATATCAGCCATTACAAAACGAAGGCGAGAAAGCATGAAGCCCACAGAGAAAATGGTACACTGAATTTTGAAAGCTTAACTGGCACTGTAATTCCTCAGATCCAGTTCTTGAAAAACACGAGAGGAAAACAGTGGCTGTTGTAAGAGAATTCGTCTGGACAAAGCAATTGCTCAAAAGTACCTCAGGCTTCTAATAGAGGATAAGAGCAATGTATCGATTGGAAGAGTCTGCTCCTGCTGGCATCTTTGCTATGAACAAGGGATCACAAACCTGCAGACCAGTGGCTCCACAAACAGAAACAAGTGCCCTGAGAGTGTACTTCAAATCAACAATCAATTCCTTTGACATCCGAGTTTACAAACCGGCCATCCTGACTTCAAGCTCAGGTGTCGTTTTTAATTACGAGGCGAAAAGATGTTGACCACTGTGGCATTAGCAATCAAATAAGCGCAGCAACACCTCTATTCACGATGCTTCCAAGCCGGCAGTCGGTTTCCTTCCACTTAGAGCTAAGTGTCGTTTTATGAGAGCCTAGAGGACAGTCTTACGAACAAGGAGGAATGTAGGCAACTCAGCTTGACATTTTGAAATGTAAATGTATTTAAGTCAATTTTTTAGGGACCCGAAAATATCTTAAGAAAAGCAGATAAAATCATCCAACGGCACATTGGCAAAACGGGAAGAGACACCACAAGTGATGCTCCTCATTTGGATGGAAATTGGCTCATTTTACAGTTGGAGGCAGGATAGAAACATTTTAATATTCACTGAAAAAGACAAAGTGAAAAGGAACGTTATAGTTTGGTGAAATTGTCATTTAAAACATACCGTTTTAAACGTACAAAATCACTGAAATACACCAGTTATGGATATCTTAAGTAACAATACCTCAAGTTCTAAAGTAACTAGACCGCTTGCTCTCACCATGCACTGTGTTGTCATCAATGATGTAATTTCAGACGTTGCAGCAATATAATCAATTGTCATTAACTGGTCATGACCGATGTGATATGTGAGATAATTAGCAATGCATGGTGAGGGCATGACTTATAGTTAAGTTAGGGCATGAGCTCTGGTCTCTCATGACGACTATTGATGTTACAATATAAAGGGTGTCATTTTAAGTAAGGTGGACCTACTGTCTTTGTCAACGGGTCAAAACACCAAAATATAAAAAGGTGGGCCTATTGACTTCATAAAAGAGTTAGAATATTAATAAATATAAAGCAGACTTATTATCTTTGTCAACAATTCACCAATAATTATAATCAAATGTATAATATATAAATTCACACATTGCAATGTTTAAAAAATGTGACTGTCATAATATTTTTGATTAAAGTGTTATTAAAAAAAAGATATGTCTGAGTCTTTCTTTTAATATTTTTGAGGCCACAAAGTGCAGCCATAGAACCCACCACAAGGGATCTCTGCACTCCAGTTGAAGAGCATACTGCGCCACTTCTGAGTGCTTAAAAAAATACGGTGAGCTCTCCTTGGGGCCATGGGTTTAATGAGCCAAGATCCTTACTGGTTAACATTTTTTATAAAAATGATGTTGCTGATGGGCTCCTGCACTCCCCACAGCCCCCCACATGATTAAAAAATGCTTGGTGGCGCCGCCTGACCCTTCTAGAATACAAAAATATAAACAAAGTCCTTGCAGTGCATTACGAGGCACTCCTTGTCTGGCGCAATAAATAATACATAACTGGATCCCGCTGCTCATTTACTATTCCTTTTTTTGTGGGTGTCCTGGTGTTAGTGACTCAGAAAAGGGGGTGGTGATGAACAGAGTGTCTGAATTAAGCAGACCACTCTTACCCAGTCCAAAGATCAGGGCTTGATCCATCACCGTTTTTTAGCTCACTGCACCATCCCAACTCAGAACTTGGCTATATGCAAATTAGTCTGACCCTGGCCCAGTGCATCATGGGAACAGGGCAGACCAAACTACCAAGCCAATTCTTATACTGGGAAGGAAACAAGCTACCGGGGACCGGTTTCTGGCATTTCAGCCGTCTTCGGCCCGGCTTGCTTGAATCCTGATGGTGCAATGAGCAAGGGACTCACATCTGAGTATACCCTTCCACGCTTATGGTGGACAAAACGATTCAGAAAAGGGGGTGGTGATGGACAGAGTATCTGAATTAAACAGAACACTCATACCCAGTCGAGAGATCAGGGCTTGATCCATCACCGTTTTTTAGCTCACTGCACCATCCCAGCTCAGAACCTGGCTACATGCAAATTAGTCTGTCCCTTGCCCAGTGCATCATGGGAACAGGGCAGACCAAACTACCAAGCCAATTCTTATACTGGGAAGGAAACAAGCTTCCGGGGACTCAGACATGAGTCCCTTTCTCACTGCTCCATCAGGATTCAAGCAAGCCGGGCCGAAGACGGCTGAAATGCCAGAAACCGGTTCCCGGTAGCTTGTCTCCTTTCTGGTGAAGAATTGGCTTGGTAGTTTAGTCTGCCCTGTTCCCATGATGCACTGGGCCAGGGACAGACTAATTTGCATGTAGCCAGGTTCTGAGCTGGGATGGTGTAGTGAGCTAAAAAACGGTGATGGATCAAGCCCTGATCTGTTGACTGGGTACAAGTGTTCTGCTTAATTCAGATACTCTGTCCATCACCACCCCCTTTTCTGAATCGTTTTGTCCACCATAAGCGTGGAAGGGTATGCTCAGACATGAGTCCCTTGCTCACTGCACCATCAGGATTCAAGCAAGCCGGGCCGAAGACGGCTGTAATGCCAGAAACTGGTCCCCGGAAGCTTGTTTCCATTCCAGTAAAAGAATTGGCTTGGTAGTTTGGTCTGCCCTGTTCCCATGATGCACTGGGCCAGGGACAGACTAATTTGCATGTAGCCAGGTTCTGAGCTGGGATGGTGTAGTGAGCTAAAAAACGGTGATGGATCAAGCCCTGATCTGTTGACTGGGTACGAGTGTTCTGCTTAATTCAGATACTCTGTCCATCACCACCCCCTTTTCTGAATCGTTTTGTCCACCATAAGCGTGGAAGGGTATGCTCAGACATGAGTCCCTTGCTCACTGCACCATCAGGATTCAAGCAAGTCGGGCCGAAGACGGCTGTAAATGCCAGAAACCGGTCCCCGGAAGCTTGTTTCCATTCCAGTAAAAGAATTGGCTTGGTAGTTTGGTCTGCCCTGTTCCCATGATGCACTGGGCCAGGGACAGACTAATTTGCATATAGCCAGGTTCTGAGCTGGGATGGTGTAGTGAGCTAAAAAACGGTGATGGATCAAGCCCTGATCTGTTGACTGGGTACGAGTGTTCTGCTTAATTCAGATACTCTGTCCATCACCACCCCCTTTTCTGAATCGTTTTGTCCACCATAAGCGTGGAAGGGTATGCTCAGACATGAGTCCCTTGCTCACTGCACCATCAGGATTCAAGCAAGCCGGGCCGAAGACTGCTGTAATGCCAGAAACCGGTCCCCGGAAGCTTGTTTCCATTCCAGTAAAAGAATTGGCTTGGTAGTTTGGTCTGCCCTGTTCCCATGATGCACTGGGCCAGGGACAGACTAATTTGCATGTAGCCAGGTTCTGAGCTGGGATGGTGTAGTGAGCTAAAAAACGGTGATGGATCAAGCCCTGATCTGTTGACTGGGTACGAGTGTTCTGCTTAATTCAGATACTCTGTCCATCACCACCCCCTTTTCTGAATCTGGTGTTAGTGACAGCAGGGGTAGCCCTAAGGCCCTCACAACCTCTGCCAGCTCTTCAGCCCTGCTGGTGATTCTTTTACTGTGGGTGCCCTGGTGCCCACCCAGTGCACCTCCAACAACAGCGTTGGGGCAGGAGGGATCCCCAAGGCTACTATGGCACTCATTGTAAGTGCTGGCAGGAGCAGGCTACTGTTTAACTGTGGATGCCCAAGTGCCCACCAGCGGGACCCACATCAGTACCATCAGCAGGGGCAGTAGGGTGTGCCCTGAAAATCTTCACGGCCCCTGCCAGCTCCATTTCTTTCCTCCAGCCTGGGTGGAACCAGCTCTTTTTTGCACTCCCACTGGAGTTGCTTCCTGTGAGGGAGAGTGCAAGCAGGGTATGGAAACACTCTGCTGGGCAGGAAACAGCAGTGACCCTGGGAAGGGGACCCCAGGACCAAGGCCTGGCTGGCCCTACCAGGCATCAGCATTTCCCGGGAGGCTTGAAGTGTCAGGGGCGCTTTTGTTACTGGGGGCCAATTTTGTAGCAATGCAGCAGGTTTAAAAGCACTGAAGAGTACTTTGTATATCCAACAGTGTTCAGGTAATAGAAAGTGGCAAGATAACTCTGGTACCCGCTGGAGAGCGATCAGAGTATTGACACATCTTTCCACTATGCAGAGCACAGAACAGTATTTTATGTGCATAGCTCAGTGAGTTACTGCTTTTATCACAGAGATCCTTTGTCTACTGTGCAGTCAATAAATTACAATCGTAATCTAGGTTAGAAAGCTATTTTTTCCCCCCAGTCTTTCATTATCCTAATTTTTCTAAAAAAAGATTTGTTTGGGTAGAAATACAATCTTATTAGTAAAGTCAACCCTAACCACTGTGTTAGGTTTTGAATCCTGCATTTGTGCTTCCCCAGACCAAGGACTCTAAAAAATGCCTACCAGTAAGTTACTCCTTGTAGTCCCCTTTTTCTCATGTAACATTTTCTATACACTGATTTACACATGTGTAATTAACTGTCTCTGTATGATGTAAAATGCTTCAGCACTCTACACTGGCATGAGAGGATCTATAAAACAAATGAAATACATGTGAAAGAGGGGCTATGGAGAGATGGAGGCACTGTTGGAGGGAATCGTTGAAGAGCACCAATAAAGACTGCTGTATCTTGGTGCACTGTAAGGTCATCGTTTACTACCCTTTAAAAACAAATACAAATGAACATATAATCAAAAATGGGTTGCAGAAGCCAGCATTTTTTCCCAAATTTTCTTGGGTGGAGAACCCACCTGAAACCCTTTTGTGTTTGTCAGGCTTGCTTGCTGCGCTCGCTATGCACCGAAAAAATGTGTCCGGCCAGCTTTGGATTGCCAGTCCAGCCCTGCCCGGGGCACTGCTTGGATCAGTCCCCAGGGGATGGGGCCAATATAGGCTCGGGCAAAGAGCCTGACCCTCTTCCCCTGTGAAAAAAATAAACCACTGGCCCCTGGGAGTAAAAAATGTAAATTTATACTTGTATAGCGCACTGCTCACCCGCAAGGGTCTCAAGGCGCTTGTACGAATACCGCTGTGGAACCCATCCTGGCTTTCCCTGTGAGGCGTCCACTCCTGGGCACCCCCAAGGTGGAGGCCAGGCATCCTTAGCGTTGTGGGGGCCGTTGTGGAGATTAAGCAAGCTATTGCCCAGAGTTGCAGAGTGGAACTCCATGATTGGAATAGGCACCGAAGCGAGAATGATCAGGTCCGTGGAATTTTTGAGCCCAAGAACAGCCGAGGCGGGGAATTGAACCCTGGTCCCGGGCTAGACTTCTGCATCAGGGTCTGCCGCTCTAACCATTGAGCCACACTTCAGTAATCCCCCTAGGCCCATATTAAAATTTAGGGTAGGGTGCTGGACCTCTCATGTTGAAAACGGCTCAGAAGGACGGGGTCCCCTGTGCCTGATACAGGCTCAGAGAGGAGGGCTGCACAATCCCCACCATACATTTAGAAACTGCCCTGGGGCTTGTGGTTTCTGGGGCCTCAGAACTTCGAGGAGGGGGGCCACATGCCCTATCCTCAATAAACTAAATTGTGTTCACCTCCCCCGTCCCCAGAGGTGAAATGTTTTCTAAACGGGTGGGAGCCTGTTTTTTAAAACCTTTTTAAATCAGAGGTGAGGATACGCAAAGCAAGTTAAAAATGTGCATTGGCATAGCCAATAGGTCTCGCGTTTGGGACCTTATAAATATTTAGTTATCCAACACAATATACTTGGTGCAACAACATCATCTGTTGCATAGCTAAACACTTATAAGGTGCAAAAGGCGAGACCTATTGACTATGCCAATGCTGGTTAGAACTGCCAGTGCTGAGCACAGGCAGGACCCGGCCCACTTAAATCCCAGAGCACAAGATTTTTTGTGGGCTGTGTAGTCTTTGCAGGCCTATGCTCCCAGAAACCACTATGTAGCAGTAGGTTATCGCCTCTGAGTGGACGGCGTATACCTGTCATGTATTCCTGTACAAAGTGCGAGACTAATCGGGTCATGACTGCCTCGAAGTCAGTACCTGGGAGGTTGTCTTCTTTGGCAGCTGGGTGCACTCCACGTAACATTTTATCATGGCTAGCCATAATCCAGTGCACACCTTGCTTGTTTTCCCTGCCGCTTATTTCCCTGCCTCTCAACTCTCACCATGAAGCAGAATATTTGCCCCGTCTAAGATTACAGCAAGTCCACATGCGCTGCCTTTTCTAGCTGCGACATTCCACTCCAAGCAAGAGTTCTGCAGCACGAGGAGTCCCTTCCACTGCCATTGAAGCAGGCCGCGCTTATTACTTAACTCGCACTCTTTCAGCCATAATAATGAAATCACATGCATATATCATTTGTCTATTCTGCTCTCTCCACGGCAACAGTCCGATGATACAGGTCTGTTTTCTGTGTAGAATATTTAAAAACGGGCTAGATTAAAAGGGCAAAAGAAACATGTCTTTTATCTGTCTGGAGTTTCATTACACAGACAACCACCAGATGGCATTAGTATGTACACAACATGAATTTGTCACTAGTGCTCTAAGGCTAGTTATCGGTAAGAAGCAAATTGCCTGCAGCGAGTTTAGTTATGGGTGTGTTTCATTCTTTATAACAGCCGCCATTTCAAAAGCAAAGGAATACAATAGCACAGACAACTCACTCTGTGTGAATCGTGCATACATTAGCAACCTCAGCAGGTGACAAGCCACCCACTGAGACACCCACTGCCAGCTTTCTCCACAGCTGCACAAGCCAGGGAGAAAAAAGCCGCAAGCAGGAACAACCCAAGGCCCTGCTGTATGCAGAAGTAAGACAACCAACTGCTTATGAGTCGATGGGTACTGTCCAAACAGGGACCGGCGTTACTGCCACTATCTACAAAGACAGCCATACAACACTGTACGACTACACTGGGACCAGAAACCTTTGCTGCAGAGGGAACCTCAACACCAAAAGCAGAAGACCATGCCACTGAGCCACAGCTCCTGGTTCGTCCTGCAAAGGGGGGGGGGGGGGGGGGGAGACTGGTGTGACTTATGAAGACATTAAAGAACCTGCATCCACACAGCCTAAGTGCTACAAAAGCCACCTACACAAGTGTGACATCAAGTGTTAGGCAATGAAAACAGGGTCCCCAAAAACAATGAGGCAGTAAAACCATAGAAACTTGGCGGGGAGAGGACCGGGTATGGCCAGTGACCATATTCACTGAATTCTTTGATTTTTACTTAGCACACCCAGAGAAAGTTGCCCCCAGCCCTCATGCAAGGCTAGACAAGCACAGACATATTGGACATATTCACCCCCCCTTCACTTCCAGCAGCCCGGGAGAAGCCGAAATTGTACCTCGTCTGCCACCAAACCGCAAGCAGGAACAGAGGCACCGAAGACCAACAATCGCTCACCAAGCCCACAAGAAAGCTGCACCCAGCCCGCATGCTCCGCTATGCGGACACTGAGCCGTGAGCAGTTGGAGAGCCTGCACTGAAACTAGTTAGGAGCCTGGAAGGAGAGGGCAAGCTGAGAGCGGAATGGGTGTGGGAAAAACACAAGAGCTAGAGCAAGCCAGGTGCGCGGGTGCTCTAAATGGAATTTTTAAAAAAAGCATGGCGAAGGTGCGTGTGTGTGTGCGCGCTGTGGTAAGTTTTTTTTAAAGCACATACTGTGCAACTGATCGGGCGCTGAAAGCTGGCGGCTGCGCGAGTGCTCGCGCGCATAACCGCAAGAGCTAGCCCATCAAAAGCGTGTAGCAGCACTTTTAAAAGCCACTTACTAAATGTCTCGCAGCGCATGCTCAGGCGAGACCTAAAAACGTTTTTGAACCCAGAGATTTTCCTGTGGGTATATATCTATCTATATCTATATATATATATTTTTTTATAATTTTGTACTGAGTCCTAAAATGGCTCTGTCATATCTTTGATGATGTAGTGGCTGCTAATTAATCAGATAATTTCTTTTGATTGGATAGAGCAGCGGATCATCTGCGGCTTGAAATATCTATGTTTTTTGGACCTTAATTTCTCAAAAACGAGTAAACAGATTTACACCACAAAGATCATTCTTCCTGTACTAAGATCTAGCTTTTTGCCAAATGTGGCGTAATTACTTTCAGCAGTTTTTGCGGTATTGCGGTTTAATTTTTTTATGGATAAATGAATGGGAAAAAACGAGTTTTAGAAACTACCCCTTTTTCTCAGCCCCCACTTAATGCATCTCCCCAAACTTTCTAGGCAGGAGCTGAGGACAATGAGCCTAATTTCTGTGGAAATTTTGCAAAGATTCGCCAAATGGGACCAAAGCAATTAGCAAACCAAAAAATCTATTTCCCATGGAAAAGTGGTCCTAACTAGAAACTACCCAGTGGCAATCACCACTGGGCAAAAAGCCAATAGTGCAATATTCCTAATGTTATCAATGTTGACAGTGTGGAGGCAAAATGTCCGTCCCCTCCCTAAACAATACTAATAAATAGAAATATTTATTGTGCAAATTCGCATATATGGTTTTCACCATGGTATTTTCTCACGTGCACTTGCTTTAACAAAAATGGTTTAACGAGGATAGAAGTTGTTACATTTGTGCGGTATGGAAAAATAACATTGAGGAGACCTTGAGACTATTAGGAGGATTGTTTCTCCGTGTAAAGTAATTGCTACATGCAATCTGTGAAGCAGTACAAAAAAGTGTTCATGGCAATTTTGCTGTACTATGGTAATGAACTCAAGAAAAAGGTCCAGCACCGT
The DNA here is from genome assembly GCF_964263255.1 of Lissotriton vulgaris. Lineage (NCBI taxonomy): Eukaryota > Metazoa > Chordata > Amphibia > Caudata > Salamandridae > Lissotriton > Lissotriton vulgaris. Next base: position 17,900 of record NW_028242412.1, read on the forward strand.
ATGTGGGCTGGTTTTGGGCTATTGGTAGTTTTTGGGCTGGTGTGGGCTATTTTTGGGCTGGCTCTTGGGCTGGTGCTGTTAAACCGGCCATTTTGTGTCACAGGCCACCATTTCGGTGGCTTGTGACACGGCGGGCGGGGGTGGGGGGGGTTTGCGTGGCATAATTATTTTTAATTGTTTGCCCTTGTGTCAGGGAGTAGCTTGTGGGCGCGAGTATCACGGCTGGTTTGGTGGCGGTAGTGCAGCTGACCTTTGTCTCGCGTCGTGTTGGGCAAGTGCGCCGGGTTTGTGCACGGAGAAGGCCTGTCTGAACCTACGGGGTCGCGTGGTGACGGGAGGAGTGAGGAGCTCCGGCGTACCTGTACGATGGCACGCATCGACGACCCGCGGGTCATGGATGCACTGCAGCTGTTAGAAGAGGCGGGCCGCATGGACTTGGCCCGCGGTGAAGGTGAGACCGCCGCAGGGCGCTTCTAGCGACGCCGGCACAGCCGTCTTGGCAGTGGAGCCACTGCGTGCATGCCCAAGGAAGGAGGGGGGGGATGGGGGGGATGGGGTCAGGTTGCCCAGGGAGGTGCCTGGGGTAGCAAAGGGTGAAGGGAGCGGGGGCTCGGCTTGGGAATTGGGGGGGGAGAAGCTTCCCTGCTAATAGAAGTCTGAGCTGGAAGGGGGGGGGGAAGGCCGGGGGGGGGGTGGGAGTGGCGTGGGGGAGGTGGTGTCCTCCGAGGGAGACGTTGAGCATGGTGGGGCTTAGCAGGTCTCTGTGTTCGGGGGGAGCTGGGGGGGACAGGGGTAGGGGCCAGAGGTTGAGAACCTGTGGGAGGTGGGTGGGGCCAGGGTGAGTGGGGTGGTTTTTGGAAGGGGTCCCGGGGGGGATTGGGTCAGGGTAGGGGTGCGGGCGGGTGAGGGGGTGGGAGGGCCGGTTCGGGGGGAGACCTTGGAGTGGGGGGAGGGGTGTCAGGTGGGGGCTGAGAGCAGGGGTTGGGTAGGTGCGGGGGAGAAGTTGGGGGTCCGGCCGGAGGGGGGGCATTCGGAGGACGGGGTCATGTGTGGGGGATGGGGGAGTTTAGGGGGGTGGGGGACGGGGCGGGGATGTTTTTTTCCGGCATGCTGGACTCCACCTCTTTTTCTTGGCAGGAACGCTGGGATAGGTGCTCGGGAGAGCAGCATGCGGCTCCACTCCACCGAGGGGATGGGCTGGCTCTGCCTAGTACCGGTGGTCGCGCTCCACCGCGGGACCATTCCTGGGAGCACGCTGGGAGGCGGGCGGTAAGTCCCCTCCAGCCCCACCCCGAAGGGTCGAGACGGCCACCAGGGGATGGACGCAGGAGGCGGTGGATCAGGCTGCGGAGTCCTATACGGTGGATGCGAGGAGGGAGAGTTTGGATCTGGGGGACTTGATGCACGCTTGTAGGGAGAAGGCGGGGTTGAATCGGCTGGAGCCCTTAGGGGGAAGCTGGGGGGCAGATTGGAAGTATGGGCTCAGTGCTGGGCAGGAGGACTTGGTGCAACTGGCCTATGAGGGGGATTCGGAGGAGGAAGGGGAGATTCGGGAAGGGGTTGGGGGGTAGCGGAGTAACTATGTTGGTAGTGTGTTACATCACACCCCCGGCATGGAGCGTCAAGAGTGACGCCACCCCCCGGCTCCACTGGTTAGGCGGCGGGATCCAGCGAGGACGCTGGCCTTGACGTCAGGTAAGGATGGTGGCGGAACGGGGAGTGGTTTGGGCAAGCCTCGTGCTGGGCAGGTGTCGGTGGGTACGGATGCTCGAGAGGGGGATCGGGGGTGCGCTTGCAGAAAGGGCGGTATGTGAAGGATACGGGGTGGGCCCGGACGGGGCGTTGGCAGAGGACGGTGGGGGTTTGGGGGGCATTAGGGCAGGTGGCGGGTTTGCTGCGGCACAGGGGCTGCGAAAACGGGCGAGGGTGCCACCGGAGACAAAAGTAAGGAGAGTTGTGATGTCCCAGTGCGTAAGCTCCCCTATATGGGCGTGGCAAAACCGCTAGGGGCAGACCTGTCGCTGGGGACGAGAGAAAAGATCTGGAAAGGGGAGTATGTTAAAATCCTGAAGCTCCTTCACAGGGAGCTCACGGCGAAGGAGGGGTCAAAGGAGGAAGAGCAGGAGCTGGCTCGGCGCCCCAAAGTTCCCCTGACTATCAACAAATGGTCAGCGCCATTCTTGATATACGCCAGCGTATATTGTGTAAAGTACCCGGGTAGGGCCATAGCTCTTTTCAAATACATGAATGTGATCACGTGGGCGCAGGCTACATATGGCGGGTATGCCTGGTCACACTACGACGAGGACTTCCGGGCACGGATGGCGTCGGACCCCGAAGCTAGGTGGGGCGAGCTGGATTTAGATTTGTACCACCAGACCATGGGCGGGGCGAAGTTGGGCAGGACGATTTATACGGTCAGCGGTTTGCCGCTGGCACCGCCCCCTTTTCGGCCCGCCCCACCCGGGGAGGGGTGGGGCACGGGAGAGAGCGCTCCACAGGCCTCAGTCGGCGCATGTTGGGATTTCAATAAGGGTGCATGCGCCAGGCAAGTGTATGTGTAAATGTATAGGCATTTATATAGCGCACTACTTACCCGGAGGGTCCCAAGGCGCTTCGACCGCTGCGAAACCCTTCCTGGCTTCCCTGAGAGATGGTCCCTTAATGGGTATCTCCAGGGTGAGACCAGGCATCCCCGGCGGTCTGGTGGGGCCGTTAGTGAAGATGAGGCAAGCTAATGCCCAGAGTTGCCGAGTGTGATCGCTGATCAGAGTGGGCACCGAGGCGAGAGAATTATCGAGTCCGCTGACCCTGGTCCAGAAACCTGCCGCGCCGGGAATCGAACCCTGGTCCCGGGCCGTCCTCTGCTCTCGGGTCTGCTGCCTCTAACCAGTGAGCCACACTACTTCACTGTGCTCTAAGTGCGGGTAGAGACACCCAGTGGTGCGCTGCTGGGGAGTCGGAGGGGATACGCAGGGACAGCAGTCTGCGGCGGTGGGGGCAACCAGCAGGAGTTCCGGGAGGTGGAAAAGGGGGGTCAGGAGCTATGGGCAAAGGCTCTTACACCGGTTAGGTTGGACCATCTCGAGCCCCTCTTGGAGTTTTATCCGCAGACTGAGGATGCGGCCACGTTGCGACTTTTCTTTTTAGAGGGTTTTCGGCTAGAGTATGAGGGTTCGCAGATCGCCAGGTGGGCGGAGAATTTGAAGTCAGTCAATGCGCACAAGGGGGTGGTGCGGGAGAAGTTGTTTAAGGAGGTGAGCGAGGGCCGGATGGTGGGGCCTTTTTCTGTGCCGCTGCTGCCAGGTTTGATTTTTTCACCTATTGGGGTTGTGCCCAAGAAGGAGCCCGGTCAATTTCGCCTGATACAGCATCTGTTGTGGCTTGAGGAAACGTCGGTAAATGATTATATTTCGGCAGAACTCACGTCAATGTAGTATTCGCCCGTGGACGTGGCGCGGCGAATCGTGGCGGCGGTGGGTGAAGGCGCCCTCATGGCAAAGTGTGATGTTAAGTCAGCTTTCAGGCTGCTTCCAGTTCATCCGTAGGATCACCAGTTGTTGGGGATCTGGTTTGACGGGGGCATTTTTGTGGACAAAGCATTGCCCATGGGCTGCTCGAATTCGTGTACGCTGTTTGAGCGATTCAGTTCCTTTTTGCAGTGGTCTTTTCCTGGTGCACAGGCTCTGAGACGGTGACGCATTATCTGGAAGACGACTTCTTGGTGGGACGCCCAGGTTTAACGGACTCCCAGCAGCAGCTCGGCGGCTTTATGGACCTCATGGGTTACTCTGGGGTGCCCCTGGCGCCAGAGAAGACGCACAGTCCCAGTACGGTGCTGTCATTCCTTGGTATAGAGCTCGACTCGGTGGCCATGGAAGCACGCCTGCCAGAGGACAAGCAGACGGCAATTTTAGCTTTGGTGGGCGGCATGTTGGACAAGAGGAAGGTGACAGTGCGGGAGGTGCAGGTGCTGCTTGGACATTTGAACTTTGCATGCAGAGTGGTGAGGGCGGGTCGCACTTTCTGCCGTCGTTTGGGCCTGGCGCTGTCCGGGTTGACAATGGCACATCATCTATGGTTGTCGGCGGGGACCAAGGAGGATTTACGCATGTGGCAGGCTTTTTTGGGGCGGATTAATGGTGTGCCCATGGCGCCCCTGGAGGATTGGGAATGGGACGTCACATTGTCATCAGATGCGGCGTTGGTTGGCGGTTTCGGGCTCTACTGGGCTGGGAGATGGTGCGCGGATCAGTGGGGCAGCATTGGCATGGTGGGGTACGGAGCATCGCTTTCCTGGAATTGTTTCCTCTGGTGGTGGCGGTTTCGGTGTGGGCACTGGAGCTGGCTCATAAACATGTCAGTTGTGCAGGTGGTCAATAGGCCAGGGACCCACAGGTGTTGAAATGGATGAGAGTTTTCGTGCTGTTTGGAGCAAGATATTTTATTTCAGGCTCGACATGTGCCGGGGGTGGACAATGACATTGCAGATGCTTTGTCTCTTTTACAGTGGCAGAGGTTCCATGGACTAGCCATGGAGGCGGAAGAGCGCAAGACGCCGGTGCCGGAGGAATTGTGGTCAGTAGGACACGCCGGGTCGTTCAGCTGGTATGAGCGTCGGTGGCAGCGTCCACTTGGAAGGCCTATGAACAGGCATGGGAGGAGTTTCGGCGGTCTGGAGCGGTAGGGCAGGGGGATCGGTGGCGTCGGGAAGAGCAGGTGGTACAGTTCATGTTGAGTTTGATGGACAGGGGCTCTCGAGGGTGACGATTGCGGGTAAATTGTCGGCGGTGGCATTCATGGGAAAATTGTGGTGGGGTTACCTGCCGTCGGCAGGGGAATTGGGGACGCGGCCGTTGGAAGGCTGGGCGAGGAAGAAAGGGGCCAGGGTGAGTCAGCAGAGGCCCATCACTGAGGGCATGCTCGAGGGATGTTGCAACTTTTTTTAGTCGGTATGTCGTGACCGGGGGGAGATTACTTTGTTTGCCACCATCAAGTCTTGGATGTTTTTCGGAGCCTTTACGGTCTCGCAGTTGGTAGGTTTGAAGGGTGGACCAGGGGTGCTTAGGGGGGAGGAGTACATGAGAGGGCGTGAGGTGGCGGTGCGGCTACAGCATTTGAAAACTGACCAACGGGGTGAGGGCACGTGGGTGGTGTTGGGCCCGGTGAGGTGCAAGGCGGTCTGCCTGGCGATGTGGGGGTGGCGGTTGGCATCTGAACGGCGGGTCTTGACGGGGGAGGTCTTTGGCTGGGAAGGAGCTAGCAGGGTGTCTGCGGCACAGGTGTTGTGGGTCCTGCAGCACAGGCTACGGTTTATGGGTGAGGACCCAAAGATGTTTGGGATGCATTCATTCCGGATTGGGGCGGCGACGGAGGTGGCACGTCAGGGTTGGGGGAAGGAAGACAGCAAGTTTCTCGGGCGTTGGAGGTCGGACTGTTACCGGACGTATGTCAGGATGCGGGGGGTAGGGGTGGAGCAATGAAATGAAGGAGATTTCTCACCTCTGACATGTGTGTCTTTTCAGGTGCAGTGGCGGGGCCAACTGCAGTGGCACTGGAGATATATATTGTAGGACACATTTTTAAAGCAAGCAGAGAGGGCGAAGTGGGACAAGCAACGGAATCTGAACTTGGAATTGGACGAAAGGTTGTTTCATTGTCAGTGGCTAGGCAAAGGGAGAATGTGCTGGCATGAGTTGTTGCCAGCCTTGAGTAAAGTGGTAAGGGGGGGGGGGTGGGGGGGGGGGGGTGTCCAGACGTGGTGGTAATACACTTAGGTGAAAATTACTTGATACTGTGCAAAGGTTTAGCGTTGGTCAACAAATGAAGAGGGACTTGTTGGAGATACGGCGCAGGTGGGCTGGGTGTCATGTCATTTGGTCGGAGTTCGTTCCCAGGAGGGTTTGGAGGGGGCGGAGAGGCCAGCGGCCATAGATAAGATCCGGAGAAAAATTAACAGGGAAATGAAGGTTTTTTGTGAAAAGGAAGGGTTTGGCAGGATAGAGCACCCGGAGCTTAGGTATTGGGCGGTGTATTTTCTCCGGGAGGATGGTGTCCACCTGTCTCGGTATGGGATGGAACTTTATATCGTACAGTTGAAGGAGGCTCTGGATCAGGTATTGGGGTGCGAAGGTATCCGAAAATTCAGGAGTCCTGGGGGGGGTTGAAAGCCGTTAGAACGTCTTTCAAGTGGCGGTTCTTCCAAATTTATGGGGGAATTGTAGGAGATCTGTTTTTGATTATCGGGGGGGAAGTTTAAGTACAATAAGTTATTTAGCTAGGTAGAGAGGCAAGTTCACATTTGCTAATTGTTTTCCTGTTTGTTAATTGAGGGAACCATTTTAGGGGAGAGGGTGGGGGTTGTTAGGAAAATGATATATTTAATGAGGTTTAGTTTTGTACGGCGCAGGCCAAGGGTTTTTGTTGTGTAAGGTGCACCTGCTTCCAAAAAAAAGAGGCCTTTGTCACACCTAAATGTGAGTCTCTGGTCGGTGCTGTTGCCCCCCCCCCCCCCCCTTCCCCGTCGGGCCCCAAAGCAGCTATTTATGGCAACATGTTTACTTTTCCAAACACTTTAGGTTAATTGTAGGGAAATTGGAATTTTGCTGAATGTCTCTAGCATGTCTGAGCTACAGCATTTAAAAAAAATATCTAACTCCATGGAGTAGCCGTGCGCTATAAAAGACTAAACTAAAATAACATAACATAACATAACATAACTTTTATTTAACTGATTCTAGCATCTAATCTCAAACTGTATTTTGGTGTGCTCGACTTTGCACTACAAACTCTACTTATATTTTTGTTGTCTTGCAGCATCCCATTTCTTTTATATAAAAGAGCAACACACCAAGAATTTAAGTATTTGTGCAAAGGGTGATGGTGTGACTATGTATTACAAGGAATAAAGTAGCCTCAGCCATAGGTTATAAGGATATTTCAGGTCACCTGAGCGTTACATGACCTTATAAAGAAACCCTGCCTCTTTTCTCTAGCAGTCATATAATGAACTGCTCAGTGACTTTCAATATCCTTCTAATACACGGCAGGCGATAGATATACATATGAAAAACACAAATATATGACTAGACCAAACTGGGCTTGACCACAAGGAGTTTATTATAAATTGCGTGCTTTAATTCAAAACAAGTTAATCCATAGCATCCGGTTTACTCCAGTCCAGTGCCTAGCATGGCGCGTTTCGACCGCTCAAGTGCGGTCTTGATTACAGTTAGGATCACATTTCATAAGAAAAGTATTTTTGGGTTAGATAATAACTTTGCCATTGTCAGATGAATCTTTACAAAACTTTCCCTCCCAAAAAGTCTCCACTAACCAGCTTTTTCCTGTTAAGTTTCGGGATGATTCATAACGTGGAAATCGAAAGGGGGTGAGGGGCAAAACACATTTCCCCCATTCATTTTCCATAAAAAAATTACACAGAGCCACAGCCAAAATTGCATAGCAGAATTACACCAAATTTGGTAGAATGCAAGATCTTGGTCCAGAAAAAGTGCTTTTTTTGATTTGGGGTAATTCTGTTGGGGGCGAGTTATAGTTACTTGAGATAACAATAACTGGTGAATTTCAGGGATTTTGCTAATTTAAAATAGTATGTTTTAACTGATATTTCCACCTACCTATCACGTCTTTTTAACCTTTTTTCATTGAAAATACATGGTTGTGTATACACACACACACACACACACACACACACACAGAAAAAAAAGCAAAGGTTACGTTGACATAGTTTGGTTCAGAATTTGCACAGAATACCATAGAACTTCAGCAGTTCTCAGAATTTATTCAAGAAACTATAACTCGTGCACCCTAAGGTAATTATAATTTGTGCTTCACCATGCACAGTTTTCCCATCAATAATTTTACAGCAAATGTTGCCCAGATATCAATAATGTCACAGCAAATGTCACGAGTGACACTGAGTTAACTAGCAGTGCATGGCAGGAGTGCAAGTAATATTTGCAGATGCCTTAGCGCATGAGTCCCTGTAACGTGTGGGCTCTATATTGAATTTCTATGATTATTTAAATTCTATTTCCTAACTACAAAGCCCCTGTAACCTTTGGTTTTTCAGTGAATCTTTGGGTGTTTTTTCTTTTTAAGGCGGCAGGGGTTTTGCCACAGGGCCTGCGGCCAACCCTAGCATTTAGCAATTCCCACACAGCCTTCACCCGGCTGCCAGGCCCGGTGGCCACCACGCAAAGTCAGCCAACCTGGGAGGGGGCACACAGCCCCCCCTCCCTGGGCAATATTGCCCTAGTGACCCCATCCCACAGGGCCTCATCTTTTATTATTTGGGGGTGCACCCCTCCCAGGCAGATTTCTGCCCGAGGCCCCATCTCCTGGGGCCTGGACATTTTCTGATGGGGGCATGCAGTACCCCTCCCTGGCCAATAGTGGCCCAAGGGACCCCATCCCCAAGCACCAATGGAAATTGGGGAGGGGAGGCGCGTGGCCCCCAGGCCAATTTCAGGTCTGGGGACTCAATCTCCCCGAGGCATGGTCAGTAAAGTGTGGGTGCACCCAGTGCACCCCTTTCCTCTTAGCCGAACGAGGCCCAGAGAGGGGGGGGGCTGTGTGTGCCTCCTCCCCTGATTTTATAAAACCTATTTCCCCCTGGGACCTGGCCAACCCAGAGGGCAAATTACAATACGAGCAGCGTGAATTCCCGGATCCTCTGCAAAAATTGAAGAAGAAAAATTAATTTTGGCCCCCAGCTGGGCCCCACCATCAGGCCTAGGGGGTCAGAGTATTCTTACCCTGCCCCCTTATATTCATTTTTTTTCTTGGGACTTGGCCGAGTCCCAAGATAGCTGCCAAAACGTCCTGGTTAAAGTATTGGCAGGCAATCACATCTCCTTTTGAGAAATGTGGGATCCGTGGAGAACTCTCATCCCTAGATCGCTTTAGGTCTTTTTTTTTTCAATACCGCCAAATCTACTGAACGGATTCACACAAAATTAGAAAAAGATCTTTCTGGACCACGATCGAGCTTTCTGCCAAATTTGGTGAAATTCAATTCAGTGGTTCGGGCTGTAGTCGTGTCTAAAATTCCTATGGGAAATTGCACGGGGAAAATGCATTTTAGGACTCCCTTATTCTCGCCTTTTGAAGGAATACACAAACTTTCCAGACAGCAGGTGAAGAGAATTGTACACTCGCTTTTAAAATAGTGTATACAATTCTCATATTTCTATCTAAACCACACGTTCATGTTCATCTACTTGCATGAATGCAAAGCACCAACTGCCTTAAGCAACGTGAGAGTGTACATTTAAATACTAATGCATGCATTTGTAAACATTCACACGCAAACCATGAAATACTAAAGTGATCTACATATCTGCTCTGCAATTAGAAATAAATGAAGGCATTCAAAAACACCTTCAACAAGCAACATGGTCTTTAGCGGTTATTTATATTTCATACCCATCAATCTAAATTCTGAGGTGTATAGAATCAGAGACAAGCATTTTTTTTAAATTAATGGTGCATGAGATTTGTGATCCACATTGTGTTTTCAGGCTTCACGTACAGACAGCTTTTAGCTGTCCATTATTGAAGACCTATTGTGAACTATACTAATACTTTGTAGGGTTTGGGTCAGCTCATTGCTTACCACTGGCTGGCTGTGTCATTCTCATTTCCTTGCATCTAATTCAATGACTTTCCTTATTCTTCTGGTGTTTGTTTCTCCCCTGGAGCATAGCTTGTTGACCATTCTTTTGACTGGATGATTTACTTTCTTCTATGGCTCCACGCTAGTAAATTACCATTTTCTTTTGTTTTCAGCACGTTTTCTTGCTCTCTCGCCTGCATGTGGAGCATTCCCCTCACAACCCTAGCCCACTGCCGCCATTGCTGCCCACTAGACAAAGTTAGTCCATAGTCCCTTGAATCTTCAACTCTCGCCAGCAACGAAAGAGTACAAAAAGTCTGCAAAAATGTTCTTATAATGCAGGAGTGAACGAAAACCCCTCAACTGTTGTAGCAGTTGGAATGTCCATTGAATCAATTCATTGAAGACCACAAATGATCAACTAAAGTCCCAATTAAGCTATGGTTGTAGCAGGGAAAGACCTATCCTATTTGTAGATAATGCACTATGCATGCTGGGCAAGTATGGTTAATTTCTGCTCATCCTTCTTGACCTTTCAGCCGTGGTTGAAATGGTGGAAGATGACATTACAAACACAATAGTCAACATCTTGCATTATGCATGGAATCTGGTTCTTATGGCTAAAATTCCCAAAGTTCTTTAGGAATGGCTCACAAGCACAAAGGATTATTGCCCGAAAAACAATATAACAATTAATTGTGCAAAAGCAGTTATCAGTAATGGTATGGGAATTGCACACGAAAAACTCTCAAAGAATACGGTTTTACCTAGGCCATGATTTCCTTTTTCCGGTTGCTTACTTGTGAGTTCTTCCTTTACCCTGCCACTTCAAATGTCCTGGAAACAGAATAGGTCAGAACACACAAAAGCTGAAACAAATGGCAACTGTAAAAGTCCACTTTTCTGTGTGGTCACCTTAGAATGTTTGCCTTTTTGCTGGTATTATGGCTAAGTGCAGGTTTATATTACAATTCAGTACCACGGTGGGTTTCTGGTCCTACAATGGTGCTGTAAAAATTGGTTTCACCCAATTGGTCTATTTAAAATTCCTGTAAGACCACGGTTGCATGGAAGTTAAATGTCACATGTGGGCTGCAATGTGCATTTACACTTCTAACTTACAAGGCAAAAATATACGGCTGCCAGGGCACCATCTTGGTGCTTCAGTACGACATGGAAAGGAAAAAGCCTATGTAGGGAAACCTATTTCCATATATTAACGTCACCCTTAAGTGTGCTCTATTAAGCCACAGGTTTAGGCAATATATTTATATGTGTGTTATACTACATTTTTAGGAAAGTGTGCTATCACAGTGTCCAAATGCCCAAAAAGCTGTTTTCATTGTGTAGGTTCAGTCAGACTTTGAGAAAAGGCTTAAGTAAAATTCACCTGTAAAAAGGTTAGCAAAATCATTCAAAGTTATTTTCAACTTAGATTTTAAAAAATCAAATTTTGTTTTGAAACTAGGTTTCTGATTCATTAAGAAGGAAATTACTTTTAAAAATGTACTGTGTGCTTTTTTTGGAAAACTAAATCCAGGGTTGCCACTCATCTTCCCTCCACAAGCTCAATATTCATTCCTGGCTGGAGTGGACAGCTCGGCTGCTCAGCGAAAAATGGTTTGGCTTCTGGACCTTGAAAGGTAGGAGCACTGTCATCAAATAGGCACTCAACAGGGGTTAGCCATCTGGGAGGACTAAATGAACAGTTGCGTGAAAAAAACCTTCACTATGCCTCTTGTCTTACAAGACTCTAAATTGGGCTGATATTATCTGCATCCACTGATTCACAAGGAACCCCTAAAACCCCAGGCTCCCATTGCAGCAGGGGGTGAATACAAGTTCTGGAACTGACAGAGGAAGGAATCATTATCTAAACATGGGAGTGGTTTAGGGAGAGCCAGAGACCCTTCCAATGAAGATAGCCGTTCTGAATTTAGGACTTCCGGAAATTTTACAGTAAAGAGAAAAGGAAATGCTTCAAAAGAAAGTGCGCACATGGCACGAAAGTAGAAGGAACTGGGAAGGTAACCTTTTCTAGTCACTGACTAGAGCACAGGATAAGAGCCCCATATCTCCTCCTCTTGAACAAACTGCTGGCCCTTGGAAGTCTACACTAGAAGAAAACAGCAGTGGTCAAATAAAGAAGACTCCGGATTCCCAATGGCATCCAGGGCCTGGAACTATTCTGCAAGGGTCTTGTAGCTGACCTGTTTGATAGATCCCAGGGACACTAAAAGGAGTGGTGAAAACAAGCCTGTCTTGGAGACAGGACAGTGGCAGGAGTGAACAGAGGAACTTCCCCAGAAAGTGGATAAAAATGGCACTAATTATATTTTTTGCACTCCTGGAGGAAAAGGGCATGGTGCTGAGGCTTTTCCAGCAAGGTCGCACCCAAGGTATCAAGAAAAACTGGTTTATCCCATTCGGAAAATGCTCCACTGAAAACAGGTTCTGCAGGACTTTGTGGCAGTGTTTGAACTTGTGGCTCTATCACAGGTTACAACTTCCCCTCTGGGCCTATTGAAGGGTTTTGAGAAACACACAATTGACTAAGTCTGAGGGTAAAACATTGGGCCGAAGGGAGGCAGCAAATCTATCCCAGCAGTGGAGTAACCTAGGTGGACCTGCTCAGAACTCTTGGTGCCAAAAGCAATAGCTTCACCTGAAGTCGATGTCAACTTATCAGACTTCAAGACACCCTCATCTACTTCAGCCTTGGACCATGCCCCGCTGGAGGAATCTGACTTCCAAAAGGAATACTACGAAAGAAGATACAATCTTTAACCGGGATGACCCACTTGGTGTATACAACCTCAGCTCCATCGCGGATGGCCGGAAACCATTCCTAGGTCCTGGTTAATTGCTATTTTTCAATGGAGCTTAACATTTTCTAGTCATGTTCTGTCAGGTGATGTAAAAAGTACGTATGGTTACCTTGATAACATTTTAACCATTTTGTTACTCTTTTGCTTTTTGAATTGTACCCTCTTTTTTGAAATTGCTTTGGAAATTGTATTGCTGCATTTTCTTGACTTTAAAATTGTCTGCAGTGCTAGAACCTACCATGCATTCCTCTGAAAAATCCCCTGCTGCTGGTGCCATTGCTACTAGGGGTTGAGCAGAGCTTCACTGAGCCTGGTGTTAAGAACCAACATGGATGTGTTTATCAAGTCGGAAGGGCTTCCCGCTTCCAAATTTAATAGTCCATGTTCCGACACCATCAAAGTAAAATGTTCCTATTTCTTTGGGGCTCCTCTCTTACTTCCCAGCTTAGCAAAGGTAGACACAATACTCTCTATATAGCTGTGCTCTGGGTAGTTCAGATTTACTACAGATAGCTAGAATTAGTCAAAGTAACATGTGGAAGAAACCTCTGAGCTTGTTGAAAAGAACACAGCCCACAATCTTTAGATATGGTGTGGTGAAGCGAGGAAAAAAGCCATGTGTTTAAGCAGGTAATACGAGAGCCTCAAAAACAATCTCATTAATGCATGTTGAGTAAAGTCAATCAAATTAGTGATTCACAGCAAGAAGCTTTTCTTTATTGTAAGAAATTGGGTTATATGTTTAAAGGGGTCCCACTCAAATAATTAACACAACCCTTGTCAAGATGAACCACAAAGTCACTAAATAAACCCGTATGACACCTCTGGTAGCTTGGCACACAAGCAGTGAGGCTCAGCGTAGAGGCAATATGTATTTATGCAGTACTCAAACAGTGATAAAGTGAAAACAAAACAAAAGAAAAATCCCAAACCAACTTAGAAACAAAGAATAAAGAAATATTTCATCTATAACATGACACAACAAAAATCTATTCAGTAGATCCGGAGATGTGATTTTTAAAAAGTTTTAGGTGAAAATAGCATCACGCTCACGGTAAAGGTTGTCGACAACAGCCTGTGTCAGCACGAAGTGCAGGACCCGCTGCACCTTTGTGTTGGCATTCTTCGCAGGCGGTCGTTTCATGTCACCAAGAAGTAACTTTTTAGTCGCAAGGAGCCCAAAACTTCTGTATATTCACCTTTTCCTCAGGAGGAATACGGTCTGATGACAGCTAAGGTTCTAGTAGTTAGGGGGCACCTCTTGTGGATCAGGACTAACTCCAGAAGGATTCAGACAAGGACAATTGGTGTTGGTTGATCAGCTGGGCAATTGCAGGGAGGCTTATGGAAGCTTGTCCTGTCCCTGTAACTCAAAAGTGTCAGCCAAGTGACCAGTTGAGTTACAATTAGGGAGCCGGGACTCAAGGGGAGCAGGTCCAATCTCCCTTCTTCAGATAACAGGGCAGTACTTCTGAATATTACACAGGTCCAGGAGTGTTCTAATGAGAGTTTCTAAAGGTCCCACTTTTATACCCGGGGCAAGCCTTTGAGTTTAGGAATTCCTTGACCTATTCCCCATACTGATTCTGGTCAGTTCGTCTACTCCTGGGTTTTACTAAAAACTGTGTAGGGTGACAACAGGCCTAGTGTCAGGTTATTTTGTGTTTGCTGCAGGCAGGGTCCTTTGAATTGTAATCAGGGCAGGACACAACTCCTTCTCAAACATACTGTCAGGAAGACATTTTCTTCCAAACCTAGACCTCTTTTGTCCCCATGGCTGGAAGCAAAAGACCACCATACAGGAGAGACATTCACAGTCATGTGACCCACAACACTGTTAGAAAGGCACATTTGGTTTAGGTTGAAAAACTGCCACTTTCTAAAAGTGGCATTTTTGGAACAGTAACTTAAAATCCAACTTTACAATTAAAGAGGATTTCAAACTACAATTCATTTGACTGGAAAAACATGTCTCCATGTGTTCTGAAACTGAAGTTATCATTTAAGTTGAGTAAGGTAATCTAGAGTTAGTCTACCTGAGAGACAGCCTTAAAACAGTGAAAATAACTGAGTTTCTCACTGCCAGGACATTTAAAACGTAAACATGTTATACTTTCTAAATTCCATGCACACTGCCCTAGGGGTGACTAGAGACTCCATAAGGGATGACATATGTATTATAAAGGATGGTTTAGGCATAGCTAAAGGCGTTGCTAGGTCTAAATGAGAGTTTGAAACTGCACTACAGGCTACAGTGGCAGGCCTGGGACATGCTTTGTTATTCTCCTTAAGTGGGTGGCACATTGAATGCTGCTGCCATCTAGTAGCATTTAATTTGCAGGCTCTGGTTACACAGAGTACCGTTTACTTGGGACTTATATGGAAATTAAATGCACCCACCAGGTGTAGGCCAGTTTCAGCATGTTTTCAAGGGAGAGCACACACACTTTACCACTGATTACCAGGAGCAAAGTGCTCAGAGTCCTAAAAGCAAACAAAACGGGTTTAGTAAAGAAAGGCAAACATCTGGGGTGACCCTGCAGAGGAGGCCAGGTCCAACACTTACGAAAGGAGCAAAATGCCTATCTCTTTCACAGAATCTTTCTAGATTTAATGACAGACAGCTCTCCGAAACACCCCCAATCAAAGTTATAATCTTCTATTCTTTAGAGTAGACAGAGAAAAGACAGGTTGGTAAGCATTCAATAAATAGTAATCTTGGAGCACCAACGAGGAGCCCAGTCCTAGTTAGTAATCTTGGGAATCATTGCTTTAGTGAAAGCAAAAACTGTGGAAAGCAACCAACCACTTAAAGAGAATATGGGAGATGAGGCCGCCCGTGGAATGCTATCGCATAGTAATATGGACTAAACATTTCTAACAGATTCGGTCCTTCTACCCATAGTATTATGAAAGCACTAAGGTGTTGTTGACATTCTATAGTAAATAGGATACTCCTTCAGGGAAGCCGGACCACTTAAAGTATTGGCAAGAAAGTGGCAAATTGTCTCCAATACATATGAATGAAATTCAATAGGATTAAAAAAACACAATCCTTACGTTGATTTAAACTAAAGGCATTTGAAACTGAACAAGATGAGGAATTCAATTACTTCTGAGCCCTCATGGCCCACAATGAAAGGGCTAACTAACTATTTGGTTTGTAGGGTAATAGAGCAGAAAATTGGTAAAATTGCACTATTACAAGATGGCTAGAGCTGAGAACTAAGGGGCAAAATCTACAGGTCTCCATCATAGGTGATGATTCATGTTCACCTACTCACTTTCCTTTTCTTCTTTATCAGTGGCTCAATGGAGATAAAATCCCAGCTAAAAAAAAGGTATTCACAGGGTTTGTAAAAATGGCTAGAGAGCTCAACGTCTTTATTAAGCAATAAAGGACGACCTTCAAGAACCAGAAAACATTCAGTAGATAAACAGACATAGCTTTGCAAGATAGTAATGACAATGACAGACATTTATCTGAACCACGCTCAACTGATATTTTAGTTCTCCACTTTAGCCCCCCACAATCCTTTACTTAGCCTGTCTCACCGGTCTGTTAGATACCTTCTCTTGCATTTCACTCTTGTGTTCTCAATTCTAGTATTCGTAAACAAAACTAACGCAGTCAAATGCTGATTTTTTTTTCCAAGTTTCAATACAATCCTACTAGCTGCATGACCGAGAGTTCTGAAAATCAGAAGGTGTCAACATATAAACAAGTATTGCCAATAGGCCTGGATTATGAAACAAAGTGGCTTTTAAATCATTGATGGGTTTAGGCATGCAACACATCAATAAAGAATAATCCACAATGATAACCTGGTTTAGAGGAAGTTGCGATTTGGAATGTGGTGCACTGCGAATTAAATGAGCAGAAAGCAACCGGCCAGTTAGCACTGCCTGGAGAGTTCTCTTAGGAGTATCAGCTTAAGAAAAACAAAAAGACAAGAAGTAAAGGAATGAAAAAGGGAACAATAAAAGGAGAAAATTGAAAACTGAAGGACAGCCTCCAATGAGGAACAGCCTAAAATCATGATCCACATGTATGGCAGCAGCAAGGTGGGTAAGCAAGAAAACGATACATAAAAAATCCCATGAGAGAAAGAGAAACGGGCTCAGATGAGCAGAAGGAGAGAGGCAATTTGAAACTTCAGAACTAAATTCATAGAGCTGGGTAAAGGAATAGCATGCATGCTACTGAGGGAGGAGGTAACTCAAGCGATGGAGCATTGAGGCCATTCTGGAGGGCTGAAGTGGGGCCATTCCAAATATAATGAATATATGATCTAGTATCCTCTCCCTGAGGCTGCTGGATTCTTAGAGCACCACTTCCATGGGAATTCAGGAGAATTCACTAAGAAAGGGGCTGAGCTCTCCAATCACACCATACTGGTGTATGTAAAGGATGTCGCTAAACCATCCCGCAAACTGACTTAAATTGCACTTCTATTAGACAAGCACAGAATAACCATGACATGGCGGCATAGGACTGCGCCAACTTATACCAGCTGGCTCAAAGACACGGTTAACCTGCAGTGAACAAGCAGGTGTATAGAGCGAACTTATAGCATAAGCATCACACTAGAGAGATATATGGTCACCGCCCCTGACCTACCTTCTCAACATC
>NW_028242413.1:0-27225 GCF_964263255.1 Lissotriton vulgaris
GCACTCCTTTCTCAATATCTTCTTTGATGTTCCTCTTGAATATATAATTTTGGAGAACCTCATATAGACAAACATTCTCAAGGTGACTGCTTCGATTTGGATAATATGTATCCAACATGTTGGTCTTCAAAATGTCGGTACTGTTTGGTTCCTTTTCTGCCAAATACTCAATTTCCCGGACAGGATTTAGAACTCGATTTCGCGTTGCAGCAAGACCAAGACTCGCCCAAACGATACTCCTGGGTTTGGCATAGAGACTTGCTGAAGACAACCGGTCAGAACATTCGTAAGCTCCGATTTCTCGATGCGACAACATCTTCAGACTGAAACTGTACAACTTCTTGCTGAGGCTCTTTTCATGGGAAATGTCCTCCCACATATCCTTCAATTCTGTCTTTTCTTTTTTGGTGATGTAAGATGTCACATACCGAGCCACAGCCATACAGTTGTCAGCCACAAACTGTATATCCATGTTAGCATTCCACATGGACAAAATCACTGGGTTGTAGTCATTGATGTACTTGGACTCTTCGTTCCTTTTCAAATTGTATGTATTTTTGGGTGATTTCCTCGTCACATTATGTCGCAGCGAAGACATCAAACTGTTCACTCTTCCTTTAGAAATCACCGGTCGTGGAAAGTTGAAACGACATTTGGTGTAGAACTTGTCCTTGTTTCTGAATTTACGACGACAGTACTTTCCACAACGATGGCTTTGGAAACGTAGAACTTGTTCTCTTAGGCTTTTCTTCTCCGTTGCGTTTGGAACAGCACACGTAGAATACTGTTCTATGAAGTTCATCACTAAGTCATCCGGATCTGTTCCAAATTTAGGTGCATCCTTGATCCACAGCAACATATGTATATGAGGAGCACCTCTTGCTTGGTACTCCTTTCTCCAGAAGAAATCCAACACCTCTCCAAGAGGTGGATTCTTCTTATTTGTGATGAAAGACATCATAGCTTCAAATCTATGATTGAAGTACCTGCATACATTCACTGGATCCAAAGAACACAGTTCTCCAGGTGTCTTGAATTCAATGTTTTCAATATTTCCATTTGCCTCTCGTAGAAATTCAAGTAAGTCTTCCCAGCCATACTCGGCACAGCTCAGAGTAAGGAACCATGTTGGAGTTCCTAAGTTCCTCAGCATACATTTTAAATCAGCATGACGACGGTACCAGTACTCATTAGTACCACGCTGACACGCCATGAGATTAATTAGGTGAGAATCCCAAATACTGTCTTGGACATTGACTTTATGCATAAAGTCACTTGCCGAGATGTTTCGCATCTGTATACCACTTTTTAAGATGTGGTTCACTGCATATGACAGTCCAGACAGATCGCTTTCAAACAGGAGATGAAACAAATAGGGAATGCATTGACGAAACCTAGGATCTTCTGCATACAATCGTAAAGTCCGGTATTCAGACGCAGGAATTTGATGAGGTCGCTCATCATATCTTCCTCCTTGACCTGTTGGAAATAGCTGTGGGAAACACCGAGCTTCTAAACTTTCCTCCCAAACACTAATGGGACTCCCTTTGGCTTGTTTCATTTGAAACAACTCAATTGCATTCCCCATGACTTCCTTGGAATGCAAAGGATGAACACTATAATGTTCATATATTTCTTCACTTTTAGAGGCCTCTACTTTCTCAATTTGGCCAGCACACAAATCGCTATCCTCTTCATCACTTACTTCCTCTTCTGCAACATATACATTTATATAGTACTTATTATTTTTCTTCAAATACAATGTTGCCTTTTTGACTTTCCTAACATCCACTAAATCTTGCCATATTTTCTTGTTCTTTGTCGGAACCCCATTAACCAAGATAACCAGAGGTTCCTCTTCCACTTTTTCTACTCCAATTGTGGTAATGTTTTTGTTCAAATCTAGAGGCAAATAAACAACTCTTCCCTTTAATCCTCTCTGTAAATCTGATGGAGGCAACTTCCCTGTCTTTGGCTCCATTCTTACAATAGCCTGAAAGGGATGGATACTTTGAATCAAAATAGATTCATAAGTATTTAAATCCTTCAATTCAGAAGGAACCTCAACCAATTCCAGATTATTATGAACCGCCCTAGCAGGCATCTGGTTTTGGTTTAATTTGTTACAACAATATGTACATACACGTTGATCCGATCCCAAATCAAAATAATTTTCTACCATCAAGTATGTGGCAAAATCCTTCCATTCACTATTATTTTCCCTTTCACTTTTTGCATATAAATCCACTAACTTAGTCTGATTCTTATAATAAGTGCGTCGACAACACACACAAGTGAAATTAGGCCTCTCACTTGATTTCATCTGAAACGTGGCAATTTCCTTCTGAAATTTATCTGTACTAGAAACCTGTACATTATCTTCAACATTACCCTCTACTTCTGGGTCAATTTGAACATTCTCATCTTTACTACCAAAGTAACAAAACTCAATTTCTTCACAAATGTTCTTGACATCTATTTCAGAACCATGCAAAAAAGCAGCACATACTTGTTTAAGCATAATTGCTGGACTCTTAGCATAATACAACATTCACACTAATTTTCTCACTTTATTATGATGCACTGCTAGCATCCTGAAATGATGAAAAACACTCTGGCATACTCTCCTGGAAAGACAAGCCAGTGAATGACCATGCAAACCTGTCATTTGTCTCACTCTGCAAGGATCTAAATCTTGCAACAACTTCATTTTCTGCTTCAAACTTTTCTTATTAAATGTCCGTATAAAATCACAAAGCAAATTGATGGAAACCTGTCGCACACTGCAAATAGAACTACACTTCCAAATGTACACAGGACCCTTAGGACGTCTTCCTAAAACCTCATTACCTAACACCTCGTCTGTCTCTGTTGTCACAAGTTTTTCTTTTTCAACTGGACAACCATCCTTCACTTCATAAGCTCGACCACTGGTGTCAACTGCAAACACCAAATCATTATCCTGAAAATTACTCTCCTCATTAAAAAATGCCTCACAACTTGAACTATGCATCCATTCTCCGGAAAAACCTTCACAAAAGTTACTACGATTTACTACTCTCTTCCATCTACTATTTGATTTGAAATCAGAAATTACCTTGTTTAGTTTCCTAATTCTATTGATTACCAAAATAAACAACTTTCGCTTAATTTCAAAAGCATGATCAATAATTTTCTCTACATTTTTCTTCTTCTTCTAAAATGCCACTTTCTGTTGGCCTTTCTTAATATTTTTTAATAAATTAACTATTATCCTGTTGCGGAACATTCGTTTTCGAATGTCCCTAAACTGTTGTTTCCTTCTACTATCATGCACAGAGTTATCTCTTGCTCTACCAGTAACATTTTTGATTGGTCTTTCCTTTCCATTTAAATTGCTTTTCTTTTTCTGGACTGAAACATTTTTTGGAGAAATACTTTTTTTACTACAAATATTTCTTATGAATGATTTCGTGCTCTTACCCGGAGCTTTCTTGGTGATTTCACGAGTATTTTGGGTAGAGGACTGCTGCAATAATAGATGATCTTGCTGTCTTTGACGTTTTCTAGCCTTTCTAATTCGATTCTTAGTTGTCATTTTTTAAATTTTGAAATGATGTGCAGTTGAATCTGTGGAAAAATATAATAAAAAATGTTATTAACCACTATTACCAAACAGTAAATGAATAACAGTCATCAAAAACTTAACACCCTACTTATTATTTAACATAGCAAAACTTTTGCACCAGCACTGCGTCACAAAAATGACACACAGTGGTACAAAACAGGCATACAACAATCATAAATCTCTCCCTAACATTTTAAATGATTGATTCAGGTTGACGATAAGGTGTGGCCTATCTAGAGGTTTGTTTGGGCCCAGATCTTTGGACTGGGGTGAATGGGTGTCATTGATCCAGATTCAGTTCATCACCTGTTTTGTTTGTTTGAGGTGAGGCCAACACATGGTTGCTGATGAGATTTTCACTTGTTTAAGAAAACAAAGGAGATAATACATGTGAAGGCCTAGCAATGAAGTAAGTCATGTCCACTTCACTCTTGAACAAAGGGCAGACCTCTTTTGAATCTGTGGTCACACCTAAACTTCATCTGCACAATGTCATTCATAAACTTAGGAAACACTCGTGATGTAATTGAAAAATGTGAAGTTTCTTTTCCTCATTTCAGAATTACATCACCTGTGTTTCCTCATTGACTTAAAATGTCCTTAATGCACATGAAAGCGTTTTTTAGATTGCCCTTGCACCATTTTTGGGTCATTTTGAACATGGCTATGTTACTCCCATAATCAAAATCTAAATTTGCCAAGCACAGGTGGGAGCGTATTTACAAGAAACTTGCCCCATGAAGAACGCTTTCCATTTAAAAAGGGAAAAATAACATCATAGACACTCAAATGCCTTATAAATATGGCCCAAACAACCTATGAAGCTCTAGCAGTACATATCCAGAAATGTAATTGATTTCAAAAATCGTTTTTAAACACAACATATAAATCAATTGTATACCTACATTCAGTTGGAAATGACTGTAAATGTCCTTGAGACACATGAAAGCGTTTTTTTGAATGCCCTGGCACCATTTTTGGGACATTTTTAACATGACTATGTAACTCCCATAATCAAAATCTAAATTTGCCAAGCACAGGTGGGAGCGTATTTAGAAGAAACTTGCCCCATGAAGAACGCTTTCCATTTAAAAAGGGAAAAATAACATCATAGACACTCAAATGCTTTATAAATATGACCCAAACAACCTATGAAGCTCTAGCAGTACATATCCAGAAATGTAATTGATTTCAAAAAATCGTTTTTAAACACAGCAAATAAATCAATTGTATACCTACATTCAAGAGGAAATGATTAAAAATGTCCTTGAAACACATGAAAGCGTTTTTTTGAATGCCCTGGCACCATTTTTGGGACATTATTAACATGGCTATTTAACTCCCATAATCAAAATCTAAATTTGCCAACCACAGGTGGGAGCGTATTTACAAGAAACTTGCCCCATGAGGAACGCTTTCCATTTAAAAAGGGAAAAATAACATCATAGACACTCAAATGCCTTATAAATATGACCCAAAACAACCTATGAAGCTCTAGCAGTACATATCCAGAAATGTAATTGATTTAAAAAAATCGTTTTGAAACACAGCATATAAATCAATTGTATACCTACATTCAAGAGGAAATGACTGAAAATGTCCTTGAGACACATGAAAGCGTTTTTTTGAATGCCCTTGCACCATTTTTGGGACATTATTAACATAGCTATGTAACTCCAATAATCAAAATCTAAATTTGCCAAGCACAGGTGGGAGCGTATTTACAAGAAACTTGCCCCATGAAGAACGCTTTCCATTTAAAAAGGGAAAAATAACATCATAGACACTCAAATGCCTTATAAATATGACCCAAACAACCTATGAAGCTCTAGCAGTACATATCCAGAAATGTAATTGATTTCAAAAAATCGTTTTTAAACACATCATATAAATCAATTGTATACCTACATTCAAGAGGAAATGACTGAAAATGTCCTTGAGACACATGAAAGCGTTTTTTTGAATGCCCTGGCACCATTTTTGGGACATTATTAACATGGCTATGTAACTCCCATAATCAAAATCTAAATTTGCCAAGCACAGGTGGGAGCGTATTTACAAGAAACTTGCCCCATGAAGAACGCTTTCCATTTAAAAAGGGAAAAATAACATCATAGACACTCAAATGCCTTATAAATATGACCCAAACAACCTATGAAGCTCTAGCAGTACATATCCAGAAATGTAATTGATTTCAAAAAATCGTTTTTAAACACATCATATAAATCAATTGTATACCTACATTCAAGAGGAAATGACTGAAAATGTCCTTGAGACACATGAAAGCGTTTTTTTGAATGCCCTGGCACCATTTTGGGACATTATTAACATGGCTATGTAACTCCCATAATCAAAATCTAAATTTGCCAAGCACAGGTGGGAGCGTATTTACAAGAAACTTGCCCCATGAAGAACGCTTTCCATTTAAAAAGGGAAAAATAACATCATAGACACTCAAATGCCTTATAAATATGACCCAAACAACCTATGAAGCTCTAGCAGTACATATCCAGAAATGTAATTGTTTTCAAAAATCGTTTTTAAAAACAACATATCTGTTTCAGCTTACATGAGAGACCATGGAATGGGCTCCATGTACAACAATAACTTGTGTTACTGCATGCCAGAATGCTAAACCGAATATGCAATTACAATTTCTCAAAGAAACAAAATCTATTTGTATATCACTTGAGACAAAGCCACATTTTAAAAGCACAGCTTTCTTCATCATTTTCTCCTTAAATCATACTATTCTCTATCTAAATTAAATAAATCTTTTCTCACCTTAGCAAATACTTTTTGAGTTTCAAAACAGTCTCAAAAATACACCAAATTGTCTTCAGCAGAACAAAGAGGATGCACTCCAGAGGCTGCAGCTATTGAAAGCACAGAAATACAGATATTCATTACACATATCTCTCATATTAGCCAATCATAACTCTTCCCTCACTTTTTTCAAATCAAAACCCTTCCCCCCTCTGCCCTCTCTGCCTTTTTTGCTTAGCAACCACCTCCTGAAAGACCTCTCATGTTTGCAAGTTCACACAACAATGTTTCAATTGAACTCTGAACTCTCAGTGCACCTGCGTATCCAGTGCAATCTTTCATTAAATGTTTCTTCCTTGACCATTCAAATTACATCTTTCAAAGAACACATCCATGCACCCTAACTTTCTGTTTTCAGAAATGGAAATACACCAATCACTGCTAATGAATCATTAGGACTGGAAATCCACAGTTTTTTTTCTTTACAAACTCCTACTGTTTCAACTGCCCTTTCATTACCACATTTCATCTGACTGCAGCCCAACCTTCTCTCACCATGTTTAATGTCTGGATTGTTGGACATAGTTACATCTACTGGGCTCAAAGGTATGCTGAGAACAGAAATTTACCTAACCTCAATTTACAAGATGTGGAAATTAAGTGGTTGGGCCAAAGAGGATTAAAATGTCACCAATTGATACCATTGGTGAAAACCTTTATGCATTTGCCAAAACCTGACCTGTTAATAGTGCACTGTGGAGGTAATGATTTGGGCACTTTGACTGGGGTAGGTCTGGAAATGCTTTTAAAGGACACCTTTGAGCAATTAATGGCACTTTTCCTCAAACTGCCTTGGTATATTCCAATATATGCCAAAGACAGAAATGGAGGTGGTCCAACCAATTTTGTCCACAAATTGAGAAAGCGAGGAAGCATGTAAACAAATCTGTTTCAGCTTACATGAGAGACCATGGAATGGGCTCCTTGTACAACAATAACTTGCGTTACTACATGCAAGATATCTACAGAGGAGATGGAGTTCACTTCTCAGATGAGGGCAACAGAATTTTCATTTTGAATTTAAGACTGTGCATTGGTACCTACTTATAAGTACCAAAATGTACCATAAACCCAAAAGCTCTTCTCAGAGCTACCCTACATCTGATCACTCACAATTATTATTTTTCTCTAACTTTTTTCTGTAATTTTCAACAAACTACGCTCAAAGAGCGCTACCCGGTACGCGAACTGGAAGCTAACCGCGCAAAATTTTAAAAAAAAATGTTTTTTCCCCGCATACATGGTCCTCCTCAGCCACCCTCAGAAAATCTAGGGGGTCAAAATACTTGTACCGTGCCCCTTCTACCCATTCTGAACATTATTTGCCCTCCATTTTATATCTTAATTCGACCGAAACACAAAATGGTGGACTCCCGTTACGCTCCTAGTTCGCGGACCGGACCGCTTCCCGGGAAGCGGTCCAAAAAAAAAGGTGGGAAAGTAATTCACAGAAAAACGACTGGAGACACTGTCACCAAATATAGATTAGCTCATACTACATAACAATCCCTTTCATTTTCACAGATTTGATTGAAATTCCATTTAGCCATTAAGCCTGTAGACCTCTTTAAATACCGTGAGGTAAATTACTTCACAAAACACATCTGAAGTATTGGAATTGACAACCAATGAAAATGTTACTTTCATTTTCTACTTATATTACCTGACATTTGATTGGTTATATACCTGAATATATATAAAGGAAGAGAAGAAAACACAGCCATTTTGACTGCTACTTCTTGTTGTACATTACATTTGAATAGCTACTAAACACTTCAACTTGTTTGTGAAGGTAAGTTGTTATTTTTAAAACTGAAGTATATTGTGCACTATAACTTAATATGGTAGACTTTTTCTGATAGATATATACTATACCTCTGTAGTAGTTATGGATTTAGATAGACTTCTCTGTTATAGTTATGAATGGAGTTAGGCTTGTCTTGGTTAAATCACATACACTTTTTTATAGTCCTATTTCCACTCTGATACTATACACTGCCAAAAGATAAATTCACTGATAAAAACTGCCTATATAAAATTAATCCCAACAGTGCCCTATCTCTACTAATATAAATTTTTTAATCCAAATTTCAGGCAAAATGGAAGGCGAGCAGCAAGTTCAATTTGAAATTGTACTGGAAGAGAGCAGCCAAGGAAAGATTGATGAATTTATGGATCAAAGTAGAGACCAGGAACTACTACAATGTGTTGAAGCAGTGGATAACCTGCTTAAAAATGAGGACATGTTACACCCTCATAGAATACAAAATATATTCAATGACAATTTTGAAATTTCTGACAATGAAATGTTAGAAAGTTTAATGAATTATGAAACACAATCAAAATAAAAAAAAATACTTTAAAAATAAAGAAAACAAAAAAAATCAACAAAAACAACAAACAATTAACATACAGTATTAGAAAAGTCTATCATTCTTTTATCCTTATAGTACGCTGCCCAGAACGCTTTCCGGTTCGCATACTAGGCGCTCACCACGCAAAAAAACAAAAAAAAAAATGTTTGTTTTTTTTGCCCTGCTGGGCCCTTTTAAAACCTCCACATAAAACCTAGGGGGTCAAGGAGGATCTACTATGCCCCCTTATGGTAATTTCCCCCTTTGTTTTGGCCTCCTCTTGTCTCTCGATCCTACCGAGAGACAAGATGGCGGCCGCTCCGGACTGTTTAGAATGTTGACAGACACCGAAGAGCCAATCAGCTTCGCATCGCAAAGTTCCGTTACGCGAAAAGTACGCGAACCGGAGCGCTACCCGGAGCGCTGTTACAGATATATATCTTATTTTGAACGTTAATTTCTCAAAATCCACTGGAGCACATATATTGAGACCTAGCAAAGGCACATCGGGCTAACAGTCCCTACAATTTTGGCAAGTTTCGTGCAAATCCATTCAGCCGTTCGGGCTAAAAGTGAGGCCAACCGCCCTATGGAAATTAACATGGGAAAAACGCGTTTTGGGACCCCCCTTTTTTCTCGGCCCCCCCTTGCCGAACCCCCCCCCAAATTTTCAGGGGCTGCTCAGAAACAAAATGTGCCATTTTCCTGAGAATTTCAGCCAATTCCGTCCACAAACGCCAAAGTTATTAGACATAGAATTTTCAGAAATCCCATAGGGAAAAAATCCTAACTATATATACGTACTGGCGACCGCCAGTAGGTTTTATATATATATATATATATATATATACATATATAAATCCAAAGGTGCCATTAGCTCGGAGTCGCACACAAACAACAATGCGGAGCCCCCATGTTAGGAAAGGGTTCTTTATTTCCTTGAAAAACAGGCATGCTCCTTTCAAAGTTTTCTCCTAGGTCCTACGCGTTTCGAGGCTCCTGTCTCTTGATCACGGACCGATATGATTGCTGACAGCCTCTTCTCTGCAAGTCCCACCTTTAACCACTCGTGACCTGCCCTCAAGTGGACTAACTCCGGTGTGCAGACTGCAGGCATGCTGGAACTTGTAGGATCCATCTGCAGAGAGGCGGCCACCATGCAATCCTTTTCTTTGTTTTAAGTTCGACTCCCCAGTGGGTGCTTCGAAAAGGGAACCAGTTTCAATATTTAAAAGGACATTGTTTTTCTGCACCTCGAGTCTCTGGTGTCTCGCAGCAGTCTACATACTTTCGTGGCGGTGCGTCCTCCACGACCTTGGCAGGCCGTAAAACATAAATCCAAAGGTGCCATTAGCTCGGAGTCGCACAAAAACAACAATGCGGAGCCCCCATGTTATAAGAGGGTTCTTTATTTCCTTGAAAAACCGGCATGCTCCTTTCAAAGTTTTCTCCTAGGTCCTACGCGTTTCGAGGCTCCTGCCTCTTGATCACGGACCGATATGATTGCTGACAGCCTCTTCTCTGCAAGTCCCACCTTTAACAACTCGTGACCTGCCCTCAAGTGGACTAACTCCGGTGCATGCCGGTTTTTCAAGGAAATAAAGAACCCTTTCATAACATGGGGGCTCCGCATTGTTGTTTGTGTGCGACTCCGAGCTAATGGCACCTTTGGATTTATGTTTTACGGCCTGCCAAGGTCGTGGAGGACGCACCGCCACGAAAGTATGTGGACTGCTGCGAGACACCAGAGACTCGAGGTGCAGAAAAACAATGTCCTTTTAAATATTGAAACCGGTTCCCTTTTCGAAGCTCCCACTGGGGAGTCGAACTTAAAACAAAGAAAAGGATTGCATGGTGGCCGCCTCTCTGCAGATGGATCCTACAAGTTCCAGCATGCCTGCAGTCTGCACACCGGAGTTAGTCCACTTGAGGGCAGGTCACGAGTGGTTAAAGGTGGGACTTGCAGAGAAGAGGCTGTCAGCAATCATATCGGTCCGTGATCAAGAGGCAGGAGCCTCAAAACGCGTAGGACCTAGGAGAAAACTTTGAAAGGAGCATGCCGGGTTTTCAAGGAAATAAAGAACCCCTTCCTAACATGGGGGCTCCGCATTGTTGTTTGTGTGTGACTCCGAGCTAATGGCACCTTTGGATATATATATATATATATATATATATTCACTGAAAAAACCATAGGTTTCACACCAGTTATAGTTAGCTGGAAATTTTACTGATATAAAACCATTGAAATTCCCACGTTATAGTTAGTCGGACTCACTATAACTTGCGCGTGCAATGCACTGCTGATGACATCACATATTACATCACTCATGACATGGTCAGTGACATCACTCATGACATCACTGATGACACCATCCTTGTGACACAGTCACAGACCTCCTCTCAGTGTAAAGTAACCCTTGAGACACATATTCAAAAATAGAAACTGAAATTTTTAAAAAATGGACATACCTATATCAGTTACAACAAGCAATTCTGTACTTCCACTATCTATATACACATCCACTCATTCACCAACAGTTCTATATAGTCACTCATACATATACACACTCATCATATGAAGAGATACACCTATACATCCTGTTACACACCGACATTCATCCAAAAGTTACTCACACACATATTCACACGTGCAAATAAACTATTGAACAACCATTTATTTGAATATAGAGTTATACACACACTTCCACCTTACTTCTACTGAAAATTACACATATTTATTCTCTTAAACAATCACTTATAGAAACACATACTTATTTAAACAGGAAATCTTACAATCTCTTACTCTCACATATACTCACTTATATACATCAATATTCATATATACTAGATTAAAACATATGTAGTTACTGATAAAGACACTAGTGAGACAGTCATTCACTCACTAACAAACACATATAGACACTCATCCACCCATACAGTCCTGTACATATGCTGTCTTCAAAACACATACAAACAAAGAGTCAGTCACTCATGCATCTATGTGCTAAGTAATACCTCCACGAAACCATATAGACACTCATACTGATACTACTAAAAATATCAAATAACCCATATACATACGCATGTAGCTACTTATCAACACATGTAGCCACTTATACACAAAGTGAAACACTAATATATGTATTTAAATATTTAAACATAACTCACTAATATTTATTTTTCAGAAAGACACATATTCACTGGATGGTGTCATCAGTGATGTCATGAGTGATGTCACTGACCATATCATGAGTGATGTAATATGTGATGTCATCAGCAGTGCATTGCACGCGCAAGTTATAGTGAGTCCGACTAACTATAACGTGGGAATTTCAATGGTTTTATATCAGTAAAATTTCCAGCTAACTATAACTGGTGTGAAACCTATGGTTTTTTCAGTGAATTTAATAGGTTTTTAAATGCTAATTCCTAACTATAACTGGTGTGAAACCTATGGTTTTTTTCAGTGAATTTCAAAGGTTTTTTTAATGCTAATTCCTAACTATAAGTTTCACTTTATAAATGAGACTGTTAGCACTCTAGTTGTTCTTTTTAACACTCTGGTACATTCTGTCATTGGGCTACAGTTGGGCTACATCTAGTTGAATTTTGGGCTACATTTACAATTTTTGATCTCTGGTGGCCATCTTTGGGCTACATTGGGCTACTTTGGGCTACATTTGGGCTACATTTTGGCTCTAACATATATTAAGCCCAATGTAGCACAATACATATTTTTATAAAGTTAATTTTTTTACAAACCACTTCAGAATAGGGCTACCTGTCTCTACAATTATCCCATTTTTTTTTTTTTTAATTTTTGGGGGGAGCGCTCCCAGAGCGCGCCCCGGAGTGCGCCCCGAAAAGCGTATTTCTGAAAAGCGCCCCCGGGCGCGCTCCGGGGAGCGTCTCGTGAGCGCCAATATCGCAAACGAAAACATGATTGTGACGTATCGCGTAGCCGCGACCGCGTGATACGCACGGCGTAAGCGCACCCGGAAGTACTCGAGCGAATACGATCGCAAAACGTAAACTTCCGACGCGCTTACGCTGCGCGCCCCCGTGCGCGTAGCGTAAGCGCGTCGGGTCATGTGAGCAGAAAATAACACTTTTCATTGGTTCATAACAGTTTTAGTTTCATAATGATGAAGCCCCTGGTCTTGTGACCTGAAAATAACACTTCTCATTGGTTCAGGACAGTTTTTTTTTCTAAATGATGAAAGACCCCACCTTTTTTCCTTATTCTGACTTTGTCCTTTGACTGAGGAAGACCTGTTTGTTGCTCTCTCTACTTTTTTGCTCCAAATAATGGCTTCAGTAGTAGCATCAGCTGGTGCATCTGCCCCACCACCACCACCACCACCACCAAGAGGACCAGCTCCAAATTATATTGGTGGTCAAGAACAGGAGGAGGAGGAAGAGGAAGAGGAGGAGGGGAGAAGAAGATGGCTGCCAGAAGAAAATACACCTTACAAACCCAAACCACACATTGTTTGGCAGTTTTTTTCAATTCCAGAGGGGAAAAAAAAGGTGAATGCTCCCAAGGTGACTTGCCTCATCTGCAATGATGAACTTTCACGGGGCAACCCAAACAAGAAATATTCTTTTGGTAACTATAGCATGATTCGGCACATGACAAGAAAGCATCCAAACAACTACTCTCGTGCAGAGTTCCGGGAACTGGCCAGTAACCTCCCCCAGTCATCAAGGACCCCCTCCCAAAGAAACCAACCCACTTCCTCGCAACCAGAAACATCTGAGGTGATGCCTTGCATTCAGCCGAGATTTGCTGATTTTAAAATTACTTGCACTGCTTGTGGCAAGCTTATCTCCTATGGGGAACAAAGTATTAAGCTCATCGTCCTTGCAGGTGATAATCACAAGTGCCCCAAAAAGAAATAATTTTTTGGGTTTTTTGTTTTTTTGCTCCAGTTGAGCCAGTTTCAATTCCCTTTTTTTGTTTTTCCCCATAAAAAATACAAAAAAAAATATAAAACTGTTTTGAAAAGCCCAAAAAAGTTCAAAAAGTTCCAAAAACACAAAAAAAATATAAAACAACAAAAAGAAGAAAAAAAAAAGTTCTTTTAAGAACTACCTCCAATTTCTAAATGAAAACTTCATTTTTTTAAAACTCTGTCATCTTTTTCCCTCATTTTACGCTCCCCGGTGCGCTACCTGGTGCGCGCACCGAGCGCTTCCCCCGCGCAAAACGAAAAAAAAAAAAAAATTTAAATGCCCCGCGGGGCCCTTTTATAGCCCCCACATCAAACCTAGGGGGTCAAAGGGGTCTATCCCTGACGCCTTATGGTCAGTTCCCACTTTGTTTTAGCCACCTCTTATGTCTCGATTTTACCGAGACACAAGATGGCGACCGCTCTGGACTGTTTGGAATGTTTACAGACACCCGAGAGCCAATCAGCTTTCCATGCGCACCTCGCGTCACGCGCCCGGAGCGCTCCCTGGTGCGCGCACCGGTGCGCTGCTATAGATATATATATTTTTTTGAACCTAAATTACTCAAAATCCACTGGAGCACATATCTTGAGACATAGCAAAGGCACATCGGGCTACCAGTCCCTACAATTTTGCCAAGTTTGGTGTAAATCCATTCAGCCGTTCGGGCTAAAAGTGAAATCGACCGCCCTATGGAAATTAACATGGGGAAAACGCGTTTTGGGACCCCCATTTTATCTCGGCCCCCGCTTATTGTATCCCCCCCAAACTTTCAGGGAAGGACCGGAACCCCGCGAGGCCATTTTCATGAAATTTTCAGGCAGATTCGTCAACCGGTGCCAAAGTTATTCCAAATAGAATTTTGAGATTTAACATTGAAAAAAATCCTAACTATAACTACCTACTGGCGACCGCCAGTAGGTAATATATATATATATATATATATATATATGTATATATATATATATATATATTACCTACTGGCGGTCGCCAGTAGGTATATATAGTTAGGATTTTTTCCCTATGGGATTTCTGAAAATTCTATGCCTAATAACTTTTGCGTTCGTGGACGGAATTGGCTGAAATTTTCAGGAAAATGGCACATTTTGTTTCTGAGCAGACCTTGAAAATTTGGGGGGGTTTTGTGGAGGGGGGGCCGAGAAAAAAGGGGGGTCCCAAAACGCCTTTTTCCCATGTTAATTTCCATAGGGCGGTTGGACTCACTTTTAGCCCGAACGGCTGAATGGATTTTCACGAAACTTGGCAAAATTGTAGGGACTGTTAGCCCGATGTGCCTTTGCTAGGTCTCAATATATGTGCTTCAGTGGATTTTGAGAAATTAACGTTTAAATCAAGATATATATCTGTAACAGCGCTCCGGGCAGCGATCCGGTTCGCGAACCTTTCGCGTAACGGAACTTTGCGATGAGAAGCTGATTGGCCCTCCGGTGTCTGTCAACATTCTAAACAGTCCGGAGCGGCCGCCATCTTGTCTCTCGGTAGGATCGAGAGACAAGAGGAGGCCAAAACAAAGGGGGAAATTACCATAAGGGGGCATAGTAGATCCTCGTTGACCCCCTAGGTTTTATGTGGAGGTTTTAAAAGGGCCTAGGAGGGTCCAAAAAAAAAAATTTTTTTTTGCGTGGTAAGCGCCAAGTTCGCGAACCGGATAGCTTTCTGGGCAGCGAACTTTATGGATAAAAGAATGAAAGACTTTTCTAATACTGTATGTTAATTGTTTGTTGTTTTTCTTGTTTTTTTTTGTTTTCTTTATTTATTTATTTTTTTTATTATGATTGTGTTTCATACTTTATTAAATTTTCTAACATTTCATTGTCAGAAATGTCATAATTTATTATAGGGTGTAATTGTTTTTCATTTTGAAGCAAGTTGTCTACTGCTTCAACACATTGTAGAAGTTCGTGGTCTCTACTGTCATCCATAAAGTCATCAAGTTTGTCTTGGCTGCTCTCCTTCAGTTCAATCGAAAATGAAACTTGCTGCTCGCCTTCCATTTTGCCTGAAATTTGGATTAAAAAAATATATATTAGTAGAGATAGGGCACTGTTGGGATTAATTTTAGATAGGCAGTTTTTATCAGTGAATTTATCTTTTGGCAGTGTATAGTATGAGAGTGGAAATAGGACTAAAAAAAAGTGTATGTGATTTAACCAAGACACTACTACTACAGAGGGATAGTGTATATGTAGCAGAAAAAGTCTACTATATTAAGTCATAGTGCACAATATATTAAATTATAACTTACCTTCACAAAGAAGTTGAAGTTTTTTGAAGCTTTTGAAATAGGAGGTACAACAAGAAGTAGTAGTCAAAATGGCTGTGTTTCCTTCTCTCCCTTTATATATATACAGGTATATAACCAATCAAATGTCAGGTAATAAAAGTAGAAAATGAAAGTAACATTTTCATTGGTTGTCAATTCCAACAATTCAGATGTGTTTTGTGAAGTAATTTACCTCACGGTACTTGGAGAGGTCTACAGGCTAAATGGCTAAATGGAATTTCAATGAAATTTGTGAGAATGGAAGGGATTGTTATGTAGTATGAGCTAATCTATATTTGGTGAGAGTGTTTCTAGTCGTTATTCTGTAAATTACTTTCCCGCCTTTTTTTAGGACCGCTTTCCGGGAAGCTGCCCGGTTAGCGAACCTTAAGCGTCACGGGAGTCCACCATTTTGTGTTTCGTTCGCATTAAGATACAAGATGGAGGGCAAATAATGTTTAGAATGGGTAGAAGGGGTCATGGTAGACTTATCTTGACCCCCTAGGTTTTCTGAGCGTGGCTGAGGAGGCTTATATGTGCGGAAAAAAAATTTTTTTTAAAAAAATTCCGCGAGGTTAGCTTTCGGTTAGCGAACCGGGTAGCGCTCCGGGGAGCGAATTTTGTGGAAAATTAGTGAAAAAAGTTAGAGAAAAATAATAATTGTGAGTGATCAGATGTAGGGTAGCTCTGAGAAGAGCTTTTGGGTTTATGGTACATTTAGGTACTTATAAGTAGGTACCAATGCAGAGTCTTAAATTCAGAATGAAAATTCTGTTGCCCTCATCTGAGAAGTGAACTCCATCTCCTCTGTAGATATCTTGCATGTAGTAACGCAAGTTATTGTTGTACAGAGAGCCCATTCCATGGTCTCTCATGTAAGCTGAAACAGATTTGTTTACATGCTTCCTCGCTTTCTCAATTTGTGGACAAAATTGGTTGGACCACCTCCATTTCTGTCTTTGGCATATATTGGAATATACCAAGGCAGTTTGAGGAAAAAGTGCCATTAATTGCTCCAAGGTGTCCTTTAAAAGCATTTCCAGACCTACCCCTGTCAAAGTGCCCAAATCATTACCTCCACAGTGCACTATTAACAGGTCAGGTTTTGGCAAATGCATAAAGGTTTTCACCAATGGTATCAATTGGTGACATTTTAATCCTCTTTGGCCCAACCACTTAATTTCCACATCTTGTAAATTGAGGTTGTGTAAATTTCTGCTCTCAGCATACCTTTGAGCCCAGTGGATGTAACTATGTCCAACAATCCAGACGTTAAACATGGTGGAAGAAGGTTGTTCTGCAGTCAGATGAAGTGTGGTAATGAAAGGGCAGTTGAAACAGTAGGAGTTTCTAAAGAAAAAAAACTGTGGATTTACAATGCTAATGATTCATTAGCAGTGATTGGTGCATTTCCATTTCTGAAAACAGAAAGTTAGGGTGCATGGATGTGTTCTTTGAAAGATGTAATTTGAATGGTCAAGGAAGAAACATTTAATGAAAGATTGCACTGGATACGCAGGTGCACTGAGAGTTCAGAGTTCAATTGAAACATTGTTGTGTGAATTTGCAAACATGAGAGGTCTTCCAGGAGGTGGTTGCTATGGAAACAAGGCAGACAGGGCAGAGGGGGGAAGGGTTTTGATTTGAAAAAAGTGAGGGAAGAGGTATGATTGGCTAATATGAGAGATATGTGAAAAGAATATCTGTATTTCTGTGCTTTCAATAGCTGCAGCCTTTGGAGTGCATCCTTTTTCTTCTGCTGAAGACAATTTGGTGTATTTCTGAGACTGTTTTCAAAACTCAAAAAATATTTGCTAAGGTGAGAAAAGATTTATTTAATTTAGATAGAGAATAGTATGATTTAAGGAGAAAATGATGAAGAAAGCTGTGTTTTTAAAATGTGGTTTTGTCTCTAGTGATATACTAATAGAATTAGTTTCAAAGAGAAATTATAATTGCATATTTGGTGTAACATTCTGGCATGCAGTTACACAAGATATTGTAATACATGGAGGCCATTTCATGGTCTGTTATGTAAGCTGAAACAGATATGTTGCTTTTAAAAACGATTTAAGAAATCAATTACATTTCTAGATATGTACTGCTAGAGCTTCATAGGTTGTTTTGGGCCATATTTATAAGGTATTTGAGTGTCTAAGATGTTGTGTTCGCCTTTTAAAATGTAAAGTGTTCCTCATGGGACAAGTGTCTTGTAAATACGCTCCCACTTGTGCTTGGCAAATTTAGATTTTGATTATGGGAGTTACCTAGCCATGTTAATAGTGTCCCAAAAATGGTGCTAGGGCATTCCAGAAAACACTTTCATGTGTCTCAAGGACATTTTTAGTCATTTCTTCATGAATGCAGGTATACAATTGATTTATATGCTGTGTTTAAAAACGAATTTTGAAATGAATTAAATTTCAGGATATGTACTGTTAGAGCTTCATAGGTTGTTTGGGGTCATATTTAGAAGGCATTTTAGTGTCTTTGAAGTTATTTTTCCCTTTTTAAATGGAAAGCGTTCCTCATGGGGCCCTGAGCAGTTCTTAGCCATGTTATTTAATAGGAAGTGGATAACATGGCTAAGAGCATTTGCTGGGAAATGCATGAATATCGCTGATTTTTCTGCTATATTCATGCATTGTGGCCGTTTTTTTTCACATTGCTTCATAGGTTGTTTGGGTTCATATTTAGAAGGCATTTTAGTGTCTTTGATGTTATTTTTCCCTTTTTAAATGGAAAGCGTTCCTCATGGGGCCCTGAGCAGTTCTTAGCCATGTTATTTAATAGGAAGTGGATCACATGGCTAAGAGCATTTGCTGGAAAATGCATGAATATCGCTGATTTTTCTGCTATATTCATGCATTGTGGCCGTTTTTTTCACATTGCTTCATAGGTTGTTTGGGTTCATATTTAGAAGGTATTTTAGTGTCTTTGATGTTATTTTTCCCTTTTTAAATGGAAAGCGTTCCTCATGGGGCCCTGAGCAGTTCTTAGCCATGTTATTTAATTGGAAGTGGATAACATGGCTAAGAGCATTTGCTGGAAAATGCATGAATATCGCTGATTTTTCTGCTATATTCATGCATTGCGGCAGTTTTTTTTCACATTGCTTCATAGGTTGTTTGGGTTCATATTTAGAAGGCATTTTAGTGTCTTTGATGTTATTTTTCCCTTTTTAAATGGAAAGCGTTTCTCATGGTGCCCTGAGCAGTTCTTAGCCATGTTATTTAATAGGAAGTGGATAACATGGCTAAGAGCATTTGTTGGAAAATGCATGAATATCGCTGATTTTTCTGCGTTATTCATGCATTGCAGGCCTTTTTTTATCACATTTGCAAGCATTTCTTAGCCATGTTATCCAATGGGAGGTGGATAACATGGCTAAGAGCATTTGCTTCAAAGGTTGTTTGGGGTTATATACCATTTTTGGGAAATTATTAACATGCCTATCTAACTCCCATAATCAAAATCTAAATTTGCCAACCGCAGGTGGGAGCGTATTTACAATAAATTTGCACCATGAAGAATGTAAAATAGCATACTAGATACTCAAATAACTTATAAATATGATCCAAAACATCTTATGAAGCACTAGTAGTGCATATTTCCAGAAATGTATTGGTTTTCATTTAATGATTTACTTCATTGGTAGGCCTTCACATGTTTTTTTACCTTGGTTTTTTTTCAGTGAAAATCTTATCTGCAACCATGTGTTGGCCTCACCTCAAATAAACAAAACAGGTGATGGACTGAATGTGGATCAATGACACACATTCACCCCAGTCCAAAGATCTGGGCCTAAACAAACCTTTAGATAGGCTACATCTTATCGTCATCCTGAATTAATGATTTAAAATATTAGGGAGTGATTTATGAGTGTTGTATGCCTGTTTTGTACCATTGAGTGTCATTTTTGTGATGCAGTGCTGGTGGAAAATATTTGCTATGTTAAATAATTAGTACAGCATTAAGTTTTAGATGACTGTTATTTATTTACTGTTTGGTAATAGTGGTTAATAACATTTTATATTATATTTTTTCACAGATTCAACTGCAGATTCTTTCATAGTTTGGAAAATGCCTTCCAGAAGTCGAATACGAAAGGCTAGAAAACGTCAAAGACAGCAGGATGATGTTTTATTGCAGCAGTCCTCTTCCCCAAATACTTGTCAAAACACCAAGAAAGGTCCGGGTAAGAGCACGAAATCATTCTTAAGAAATATTTGTAGTAAAAAAAATTTTGCTCAAAAAAATGTGTCTCTTAACAAAAAGAGAAGTAATTTAAATGGAAAGGAGAGACCCATCACAAATGTTACTGGTAGAGGAAGAGATAACTCTGTGCATGATAGTAGAAGGAAACAACAGTTTAGGGACATTCGACAACGAATGTTCCGTAATAGGATATTAGTTAATTTATTGAAAAATATTAAAAAGAAAGGCCAACAGAAAGCGGCATTTTATAGGAAGAAGAAAAATGTAGAGAAAATTATTGATCATGCTTTTGAAATCAAGCGAAAGTTGTTTATTTTGGTAATCAATAGAATTAGGAAACTAAGCAAGGTAATTTCTGATTTCAAAACAAAAAGTAGATGGAAGAGAGTAGTAAATCGTACTAACTTTTGTGAAGTTTTTTCTGGAGAATGGATGCATAGTTCAAGTTCTGAGGCATTTTTTAATGAGGAGACTTATTTTCAGGATAATGATTTGGTGCATGCAGTTGACATCAGTGGTCGAGCTTATGAAGTGAAGGATGGTTGTCCAGTTGAAAAAGAACTACTTGTGACAACAGAGACAGAAGAGGCGCTAAGTGATGAGGTTTTAGGAAGACGTCCTAAGGGTCCTGTGTACATTTGGAAGTGTAGTTCTATTTGCAGTGTGCGACAGGTTTCCATCAATTTGCTATGTGATTTTATACGGACATTTAATAAGAAAAGTTTGAAGCAGAAAATGAAGTTGTTGCAAGATTTAGATCCTTGCAGAGTGAGACAAATGACAGGTTTGCGTGGTCATTCACTGGCTTGTCTTTCCAGGAGAGTATGCCAGAGTGTTTTTCATCATTTCAGGATGCTAGCAGTGCATCATAATAAAGTGAGAAAATTAGTGAGAATGTTGTATTATGCTAAGAGTCCAGCAATTATGCTTAAACAGTTATGTGCTGCTCTTTTGCATGGTTCTGAAATAGATGTGAAGAATCTTTGTGAAGAAATTGAGTTTTGTTACTTTGGTAGTAAAGATGAGAATGTTCAAATTGACCCTGAAGTAGAGGGTAATGTGGAAGATAATGTACAGGTTTCCAGTACAGATAATTTTCAGAAGGAAATTGCCACGTTTCAGATGAAATCAAGTGAGAGGCCTAATTTCACTTGTGTATGTTGTCGACGCACTTATTATAAGAATCAGACTAAGGTAGTGGATTTATATGCAAAAAGTGAAAGGGAAAATAATAGTGAATGGAAGGATTTAGCCACATACTTGATGGTAGAAAATTATTTTGATTTGGGATCGGATCAACGTGTGTGTACTTATTGTTGTAATAAATTAAACCAAAACCAGATGCCTGCTAGGGCAGTTCATAATAATCTGGAATTGGTTGAGATTCCTTCTGAATTGAAGGATTTAAATACTTATGAATCTATTTTGATTCAAAGTATCCATCCCTTTCAGGCTATTGTAAGAATGGAGCCAAAGACAGGGAAATTGCCTCCAGCAGATTTACAGAGAGGATTAAAGGGAAGAGTTGTTTATTTGCCTCTAGATTTGAACAAAAACATTAACACAATTGGAATAGAAAAAGTGGAAGAGGAACCTCTGGTTATCTTGGTTAATGGGGTTCCGACAAAGAATAAGAAAATATGGCAAGATTTAGTGGATGTTAGGAAAGTCAAAAAGGCAACAGTGTATTTGAAGAAAAATAATAAGTACTATAAGAATGTATATGTTGCAGAAGAGGAAGTAAGTGATGAAGAGGATAGCGATTTGTGTGCTGGCCAAATTGAGAAAGTAGAGGCCTCTAAAAGTGAAGAAATATATGAACATTATAGTGTTCATCCTTTGCATTCCAAGGAAGTGATGGGGAATGCTATTGAGTTGTTTCAAATGAAACAAGCCAAAGGGAGTCCCATTAGTGTTTGGGAGGAAAGTTTGGAAGCTCGGTGTTTCCCACAGCTATTTCCCACAGGTCAAGGAGGAAGATATGATGAGCGACCTCGTGAAATTCCTGCGTCTGAATACCGGACTTTACGATTGTATGCAGAAGATCCTAGGTTTCGGCAATGCATTCCCTATTTGTTTCATCTCCTGTTTGAAAGCGATCTGTCTGGACTGTCATATGCAGTGAACCACATCTTAAAAAGTGGTATACAGATGCGAAACATCTCGGCAAGTGACTTTATGCATAAAGTCAATGTCCAAGACAGTATTTTGGATTCTCACTTAATTAATCTCATGGCGTGTCAGCGTGGTACTAATGAGTACTGGTACCGTCGTCATGGTGACTTAAAATGTATGCTGAGGAACTTAGGAACTCCGACATGGTTCCTCACTCTGAGCTGTGCCGAGTATGGCTGGGATGACTTACTTGAATTTCTACGAGAGGCAAATGGAAATATTGAAAACATTGAATTCAAGACACCTGGAGAACTGTGTTCTTTGGATCCTGTGAATGTATGCAGGTACTTCAATCATAGATTTGAAGCTATGATGTCTTTCATCACAAATAAAAAGAATCCACCTCTTGGAGAGGTGTTGGATTTCTTCTGGAGAAAGGAGTACCAAGCAAGAGGTGCCCCTCATATACATATGTTGCTGTGGATCAAGGATGCACCTAAATTTGGAACAGATCCGGATGACTTAGTGATGAATTTCATCGAACAGTATTCTACGTGTGCTGTTCCAAACGCAACGGAGAAGAAAAGTCTAAGAGAACAAGTTCTACGTTTCCAAAGCCATCGTTGTGGAAAGTACTGTCGTCGTAAATTCAGAAACAAGGACAAGTTCTACACCAAATGTCGTTTCAACTTTCCACGACCGGTGATTTCTAAAGGAAGAGTGAACAGTTTGATGTCTTCGCTGCGACATAATGTGACGAGGAAATCACCCAAGAATACATACAATTTGAAAAGGAACGAAGAGTCCAAGTACATCAATGACTACAACCCAGTGATTTTGTCCATGTGGAATGCCAACATGGATATACAGTTTGTGGCTGACAACTGTATGGCTGTGGCTCGGTATGTGACATCTTACATCACCAAAAAAGAAAAGACCGAACTGAAGGATATGTGGGAGGACATTTCCCATGAAAAGAGCCTCAGCAAGAAGTTGTACAGTTTCAGTCTGAAGATGTTGTCGCATCGAGAAATCGGAGCTTACGAATGTTCTGATCGATTGTCTTCAGCAAGTCTCTATGCCAAATCCAGGAGTCTCGTTTGGGCGAGTCTTGGTCTTGCTGCAACGCGAAATCGAGTTCTAAAACCTGTTCGGGAAATTGAGTATTTGGCAGAAAAGGAACCAAACAGTACCGACATTTTGAAGACCAACATGTTGGATACATATTATCCAAATCGAAGCAGTCACCTTGAGAATATTTGTCTATATGAGGTTCTCCAAAATTATATATTCAAGAGGAACATCAAAGAAGATATTGAGAAAGGAGTGTATGCTGTAATTGGAAGTGAGGGATGCCTGGTCAAGCAAAGAAAATGCCAATTAGTAAACCATCGAAAATTAAGTGGCGAATCTCCAGAAAAAAAGGAGTTTTTCTATTTAGCACTTTTGCAACTTTTCAAGCCTTGGCGTGCAGAAGAGGAACTGCTTGGAGATTTCCTCTGTTACGAAGACTCTTTCAATGCAGCCAAGGAGTCCATAGAATGTCCTGCTTTTTCTAAATATCAAGAAATGCTAACTTTGGAAATTGAGCAGGAAGCAACGATTGCAGCCGAGATTGCCAGAGACAGTTCTCAGGACAGTCAGAGTTCTGTTTCATTGAGTCAAGATCCACTTGGAGGACCTATTATCGAAAATGAAGCTGCCACTGCTATGAATGAAGTAGAAAGAGCCATGGCACATGCTCAGGAGGATTCAGTTAACTTACAAGACTTGGAAAAACAACTCAACGTTGAGCAGAGGAAAATATATGATGAAGTTACCAAGGAAATTGAGCACGGATTAAGTCATGAGAAGAAAGAGTGCTCGTGTACGTCGTTGAAGCCTGTCCGACTGTACGTGAGTGGAGAAGCGGGAACTGGAAAAAGTTTCCTCATTAAAGCAATCTCTTGTTATTTGCAGGAAAGGACTGAGTCATCGCTGTCTTGTGTTGTCACCGCTCCTACTGGACTGGCAGCACATAATATTAAAGGTATTACTTTGCATCGTCTATTGATGCTGCCGGTGGAGCATGACAACAAATTACAATACAACAAGTTATCTGGAGATGCTTGCTGTGAAGTTTCAAGAGTTTTGAGGAAAATGAAACTACTTATCATTGACGAAGTAAGCATGGTTTCCAATGTCATGCTTGCCTTTGTGCATTTGAGAATGCAAGAAGTACTTAAAACTGAATATGATGTCTTATTTGGTGGGAAACACATTATTGTTTTCGGAGATCTTCTACAGCTGACACCAGTAAAAGGTCAACCTGTGTTCAAAATACTCACGCATGAAGATACCAGGAAGTGCCTAGGGAGCATTGGCAACGTCAATATATGGTTAAACTTCAATTATGCAGAACTGCATCAAAATATGCGTCAGGCAAAGGATGAAGATTACAAGAATATTCTACAAGATATTAGAATTGGAAAAGTGACCGAGCATGGGAAAGAAGCTTTAAATGCACGGTTACTGTCAAATTTGTATCCCAAACAAGATATTGTGCCTGAGAATATTTTTCAGAAAATTACTGAGAAGAAATCCGGGATATGTCTCATGCCAACTCTTGCAGAATGTGCCATCTTCAACAACAAAATGTTGAATTTAGAAAAGCAAGAGATTGTGAAACTTGAAGCTATCGACAAATTAGAGCATATGGGATCAACAATTATTTTGTCAGACAATTTGAAATCAAAATTGGATTCATTAGAGAAGACTATATCTAAAACAGCGGGTTTTGAAAAGACTTTGAATGTGTGTTTAAATTGCCGAATTATTTTGAGAAGGAATTTACATGTAGAAAGAGGTCTGGTAAATGGATCAATGGGTAATGTTGTTGATTTTGAGAAATACAGAAATAGAGATGGAATAGAATTTTTAAAAATTAAATTTGATGGCATTGAGGAAGTACAGCAAATTGGTCGTTGTTCTGCTAGGTTTTTGCTTGTTAAAGATTTATATGTTCGCCGTAAACAGTTTCCTGTTTGCTTGGCATATGCGGTGACAATCCATAAATCGCAAGGTTTAAGTGTAGACTGTGCATTGGTGAATATTGGCAGTTCTGTGTTCAAGGAGGGTATGGCATATGTGGCATTGTCACGAGTTAGAACTTTATCGGGATTGTACTTGATTGACTGTGATGTCACAAACATTTGTGCGGATCTAGATTGTGTTAAGGAATACAATAGGTTAAGAAGAGAGTATGCGCCACATTTGCCTCAATATCCTTTGTTTGAGAAACGTGTGGTAGGCCGCAAACGTAGAAATAGCAGTAATAGTAGGGAGGTTGTTGCAAAAAGACTAAAAGTCAATGAACCGAAAATTGTTAGCAGAAAGAAAGTGGATTCTGTTGAAGATGTTGTCGGTTTTCAATTTGAAAACAGTTCTGGTGTCAACTGCTATGCAAATGTAGTGGTTAATGTTCTCTTTTCACTAGAGAGTTTAAAAGAACAGATTCTGTTGAATTCTGAACAAATTTTATGCTGTTTGTTGAATTCTGTTTTCGAGAAATGTAGCAGTGATCGAACAAAAGTAGAAAGTGTGTCTGAAGTTCGTTATCTGTTAGATGAATGTTCAGGTCAAACAGACTTCTCTGAAAATAATCAGCAAGATTGTCAGGAGTTTTTAATGTATATGCTTGATATATTGCAAGTTGAGGGTGTAGATGTAGATCACCTGTTTGGGCTTTCTTATCAATGGCAGCATGACTGCGAGAACTGTATGGTATCAAGTACTACTAGTGTAGACTCAGAAAGATTTATATATTTAACTTTGCCAGACAGTAAATCAGTCTCCTTTAATAAGCTAGTAAATGCAGCGGATCACAACATGGAGTGTAGCCAATGTAAATGTGATATGATGTCAACATTATTTATACGTAGATATGGCCAGTATGTCATTTTAATGATGCAACGATGTAGGCCTGATGGAACAAAATTGTCAACTTTAATAAAAATTTTGTGGCTTCTCAGCTGTCAATATCAGGGAGGACTTTTGTTACTGTAGCAATTATCTATCACGATGGTCCATCAACAACATCAGGACATTATACAGCTTACTTAAAGTCTGGAAACGGCTGGTCATTCTGTAATGATTCTGTTGTAACGTTCAAAAAAAAATTGCCGTTTGACCTTAAAAATTCTTACCTGGTGTTTTTAAAACCAAAATTTTAAGTAGAGGGAATGTAAGTCTGCAATGCTGTCTCGATTAAAAATTCAACTATATAAACCTAATGCAAGTAAGTCTGCTTCATAGTAAGCAGTATCAGTGTCATAGGAAAAGGAGAACATGACTGACAAAGAAGAGTAAGATATTAGTAGTCCAGGATTGTGAAAATAATCTCAAATATTTTATTTTTGAAAGTTGCGAAAATAGAAAATGTCGGGATTTGATTGGAAGAATTACAAGATTTGCGAATCGCGGCAACATGATTTGGCCTAGTGGAAACATGTGATATAATGAGAGAAGTTTTTTTTCTATGTAACATATTTCACGTATCGATGGAGGTTTTCTTTCAGAAAGTGGCGGGCTGAAAATATTTAAAGCACAACAGAGTGGATGCTGTTTATAGGAGATCCTTCGACGTCATTGAAAGTAAGTTAATTTTAAGAAGTTTTGAAATCAGATTTCTTAGGTTGTATGGGTTTTTTAAACACAGTCATTTTGATTGTGTTTTTTTTTCCCCGCTGTTACATGATGAATACCTTCAAGTCACTGATTTAAGTGAAATTTGATACATTCTGAGAACAGCAAAAATAAACCATTTAACATGTATAATTAATGTTATGCTTTTTGTCCTTATGATATACATTTAGAAATGTGTGGTACAT
>NW_028242414.1:0-27107 GCF_964263255.1 Lissotriton vulgaris
ACGTGCAAATGCGGCAAATTTATAATTGTGCGAAAGTCGGGTCAGCCAAACAGTCACATAATTCCAGTGGCCCTTCTAATACCTCTGACTAGGTCCAGAAGTTACGAATATTGAATAGAATAGTTGATAACAATAGTCAAGAAAGGCAGAAAGTAGGTGTGTGTACTTTTAGATAATGTGTTGATTGAGTGGAACATGAAAAATGTAAAACCTAAGAAAGGCTGTAAGTGTGCAAATTAGCCACTGGTATTCACGGGTAGTA
Source organism: Lissotriton vulgaris (assembly GCF_964263255.1). Lineage (NCBI taxonomy): Eukaryota > Metazoa > Chordata > Amphibia > Caudata > Salamandridae > Lissotriton > Lissotriton vulgaris. Next base: position 263 of record NW_028242414.1, read on the forward strand.
GTTTGCAAGAAGGCTCAGTAAAGGGCCTGCACTTTGAACTAGAATAACAAAGAGAAGATTTGATGACCATAGACTTTACTGGCTCTTTTTCAATATTGGTAGACTTTTGTTAAGCTTTTCTTCATACATGAAAGGCAGGAAGGTCACAAATTACCCACTGCCATTCGAGAGTAAGAGTTACCAAGACAGCTCAATAAAGGGCCTGCACTTTGAATTTGTATTACAAGAAGGATAATTGATAAACCCCAGCCAAGAAGGCAGCTAGAGTTCAAATTTCGTACTGCCTTCGGCCGGGGAAGTTGATAGAATAAAAACGGCTTGATAAAGGGACTGCCGTTTGAATAGGAATATGAAATTGAACAATAGTTCATAACCCCTGCGAAGAAATGCAGTAAGTGCGCAAATTTCCCACTTCCGTCTGGCAGTGCAGTATCTACATGAAAAAGGCTCGATAAAGGGCCCGCACTTTGAATACAGATATGAAATAGAAGAATAGTTGATAAAAATAGCCAAGAAACGTAGCAAGTAGGTGTGTGTACGTGTAGACGATGTGATGATTGAGTGGTAGATGAATAATGTAAAAAATATGAAAGGCTGAAAGTGTCCAAATTACCCACTGTCATTTACAGGTAGTAGTTAGCAAGAAGGCTGAATAAATGGCCTGTACTTTGAATTACAATAACAAACAGAAGATTTGATAACCCTAGACTATACTGGCTCTTTTTTAATATTGTAAGACTTTTAAGCTTTTGTTTATACATGAACGGTAGGAACTGCGCAAATTACCCACTGCCATTCATGGGTAGTAGTTAGTAACAAGGCCCAATAAAGGGCCTGTACTTTGAATTTCAATAAAAAACAGAAGATTTGATAACCGTAGACTATACTGGCTCTTTTTTAATATTGTTAGACTTTTAAGCTTTTGTTTATACATGAACAACAGGAAGTGCGCAAATTACCCACTGCCAATTCACGAGTAATAGTTACCAAGAAGGCTCAATAAAGGGCCTGCACTTTGAATTTGTATTACAAGAAGGAGAATTGATAACCCCAAACTTTTGAAAGTTCCGTCCCATTATAATCATTCGACTTTGACTTTCTGAAAAGAATCATTTCTTCTGAGAATTTTTTCAAAAAGATGGAAGATCATTATAAGAGCAATGGACTCAACTTCCAGCAGTTCTTCGGAGAGAGGTTTCATTCCTGAAGAACCTCCAAAGAAGAGGAAAGAAGCTCTAATTTGGCAATTTTTTACTTTTACAGAAGGGCAAAAAAAGGTTAATGCTCCAAAAGTAACCTGTAAAATTTGACAAACAACTCTTTCAAAGGGTGATCCATGTAAAAAATACTCCTTTGGCACAGCAAATATGGTGCGACATGTGCAGAACTTGCACCCCAATAACTTTGCTCGAGCTGGAAGATGGAAGTTGCAGGAGAACTCACCTGCTTCTGCAACAAGTACATCAACTACTGCAGCAGAATTTTCAGCAAGCAGTCCACACCCACAAATTGATCCTGATTTTGCTGACGTTAAAATTGCATGCATTCATTGCGATAGACTTTTGTGTTATAGAGAGCAGTCTATTGATCTGATGAAACGCAGGATGCAGGAGCATTGCTGTCCTTGACATTACTTTTTTTCTTTTCATTCTTTTGTTCCTGTTTGATACTTTTTTGGTTCCAGTTCAATTTTTTTTAGTTTAAAAAAAAACTTGTTGACAAAACACAAAAACAATTGAAAAGTAAATACAGAAAAAAACTGTTCTTTTTAGAACTACCTTCACTGGTCAAAGAAAGAACTATATTTCTATGTTAGTGTCTTTATGTTTGTCAGAATGAATGTGTAGTTTATAAATGAATGAATGAATATATAACTAGTGTATGGAGAATGTGAAAGTGCAGAACTATAAAGAAGTGCAACAGCATAAATCTATAAGGTGTTTACCTATAGTATACTGTAGTATGTCCGAAGCACTTTCAATGTAACATATGTACTTAAATATATTACAAGTCTGTGTTTCAATTTGCGCTGCTGGTGAAACTGTCTGGGTGAATTTTTATGTGTGAGGGGTGGATTTACAATCCCCTTGTGCCTCTTTTACACAGCCGTTGCATCACTTTTGTGACACAGCGGTGGTGCAAAAGATGTTCCATGGTGTGTTGTATTAAGAATGTGATGCATCTGGAGGGAGCATTACATTTTAAAGCCCTGTGCCAGAAGGAGGCTTTCATGTGCAGGAGGGGGTGCCGCAACACCTCCTAAAAGTGACTGAGTGAAATATATAACATTTCATTCAGATACTTTTGAGCTTATGCTGTGTCAAAACCTTGCATATGCTTGAAGCAGGTTTAAGGATTGATACAGCATTGTGAGTATACGGCCCGAGAGCATTGCTGGAGTTATGTTATGCTTGCAACCGAAGTTAAGCAATAATTAATCTCAAAAATATTTTGCAATTTAGTTTTGTTAGTATTTTATAATAAGAAAATTAAATATAATCTAAAAAATGAAATAAATATACATATTTATATAAAAAATATAAGAAATTTGTTTAAAAAGAAAGACATATTCATTAATAGTTTTATAAATTATTATTTACAAAACCTTTGAAATTCACTGAAAAAACCATAGGTTTCAGGCACGTTATAGTTAGGAATTAGCATTTAAAATACCTTAGAAATTCACTGAAAAAAACCATAGGTTTCAGCCACGTTATAGTTAGGAATTAACATTTAAAAAACCTTAGAAATTCACTGAAAAAACCATAGGTTTCAGCCATGTTATAGTTATGAATTAGCATTTAAAAAACCTTAGAAATTCACTGAAAAAACCATAGGTTTCATTTGTGTTATAGTTAGCTGGACATTTCTTTCATACAAAACCATTTAAATTCCTCCGTTATAATTAGTTCAGCTAACTATAACTGGCGCGCCCGCAATGCACTGCTGATGACCTCACATATTACAGCACTCATGACATTGTCAGTGACATCACTCATGACATCACTGATGACATCTCAAATGCGCAAGTTATAGTTAGCTGAAACCTATGGTTTTTTAAGTGAATTTCTAAGGTTTTTTAAATGCTAATTCCAAACTATAACATGCCTGAAACCTATGGTTTTTTCAGTGAATATATATATATATATATGCATGTATATATATATATATATATATATATATATATATATATATATATATATATATATATATATATATATATATATATATTACCTATATATAGTTAGGATTTTTTCCCTATGGGATTTCTGAAAATTCTATGCCTAATAACTTTTGCGTTTGTGGACGGAATTGGCTGAAATTTTCAGGAAAATGGCACATATTGTTTCTGAGCAGCCCTTGAAAATTTGGGGGGGTTTTGTGGAGGGGGGGCCGAGAAAAAAGGGGGGTCCCAAAACGCCTTTTTCCCATGTTAATTTCCATAGGGCGGTTGGACTCACTTTTAGCCCGAACGGCTGAATGGATTTTCACGAAACTTGGCAAAATTGTAGGGACTGTTAGCCTGATGTGCCTTTGCTAGGTCTCAATATATGTGCTTCAGTGGATTTTGAGAAATTAACGTTTAAATCAAGATATATATCTGTAACAGCGCTCCGGGCAGCTATCCGGTTAGCGAACCTTTCGCGTAACGGAACTTTGCGATGAGAAGCTGATTGGCCCTCTGGTGTCTGTCAACATTCTAAACAGTCCGGATTTTTTCCCTATGGGATTTCTGAAAATTCTATGCCTAATAACTTTTGCGTTTGTGGACGGAATTGGCTGAAATTTTCAGGAAAATGGCACATTTTGTTTCTGAGCAGCCCTTGAAAATTTGGGGGGGTTTTGTGGAGGGGGGGCCGAGAAAAAAGGGGGGTCCCAAAACGCCTTTTTCCCATGTTAATTTCCATAGGGCGGTTGGACTCACTTTTAGCCCGAACGGCTGAATGGATTTTCACGAAACTTGGCAAAATTGTAGGGACTGTTAGCCTGATGTGCCTTTGCTAGGTCTCAATATATGTGCTTCAGTGGATTTTGAGAAATTAACGTTTAAATCAAGATATATATCTGTAACAGCGCTCCGGGCAGCTATCCGGTTAGCGAACCTTTCGCGTAACGGAACTTTGCGATGAGAAGCTGATTGGCCCTCCGGTGTCTGTCAACATTCTAAACAGTCCGGAGCGGCCGCCATCTTGTCTCTCGGTAGGATCGAGAGACAAGAGGAGGCCAAAACAAAGGGGGAAATTACCATAAGGGGGCATAGTAGATCCTCGTTGACCCCCTAGGTTTTATGTGGAGGTTTTAAAAGGGCCTAGGAGGGTCCAAAAAAAAAAAATTTTTTTTGCGTGGTAAGCGCCAAGTTCGCGAACCGGATAGCTTTCTGGGCAGCGAACTTTATGGATAAAAGAATGAAAGACTTTTCTAATACTGTATGTTAATTGTTTGTTGTTTTTCTTGTTTTTTTTTGTTTTCTTTTTTTTAAAGTGTTTTTTTTATTTTGATTCTTTTTCATAATTTATTAAACTTTCTAACATTTCAGTGTCTGAAATGTCATTATTTTCTTGAAATATTGTTTGCAATCTGTGAGGTTGCAAAATGTCCTCATTTGCAAGGAGGAGATCTACTGCTTGGACACATTGCAGCAGTTCATTATCCAAGCTTTCATCCATAAATTCCATGTCAATTGGTTCAATTAATTCCTGGCTGCTCTCTTCCAGGTCCATCTCAAAAGAAACTTGCTGCTCGCCTTCCATTTTGCCTGAAATTTGGATTAAAAAAATATATATTAGTAGAGATAGGGCACTGTTGGGATTAATTTTAGATAGGCAGTTTTTATCAGTGAATTTATCTTTTGGCAGTGTATAGTATGAGAGTGGAAATAGGACTATAAAAAAGTGTATGTGATTTAACCAAGACAAGCCTTACTCCATTGATAACTATAACAGAGAAGTCTATCTAAATACATTACTACTACAGAGGGATAGTGTATATCTAGCAGAAAAAGTCTACTATATTAAGTCATAGTGCACAATATATTAAATTATAACTTACCTTCACAAAGAAGTTGAAGTTTTTTGAAGCTATTGAAATAGGAGGTACAACAAGAAGTAGTAGTCAAAATGGCTGTGTTTCCTTCTCTCCCTTTATATATATACAGGTATATAACCAATTAAATGTCAGGTAATAAAAGTAGAAAATGAAAGTAACATTTTCATTGGTTGTCAATTCCAACAATTCAGATGTGTTTTGTGAAGTAATTTACCTCACGGTACTTGGAGAGGTCTACAGGCTAAATGGCTAAATGGAATTTCAATGAAATTTGTGAGAATGGAAGGGATTGTTATGTAGTATGAGCTAATCTATATTTGGTGAGAGTGTCTCTAGTCGTTTTTCTGTAAATTACTTTCCCGCCTTTTTTTAGGACCACTTTCCGGGAAGCTGCCCGGTTAGCGAACCTTAAGCGTCACGGGAGTCCACCATTTTGTGTTTCGTTCGCATTAAGATACAAGATGGAGGGCAAATAATGTTTAGAATGGGTAGAAGGGGTCATGGTAGACTTATCTTGACCCCCTAGGTTTTCTGAGCGTGGCTGAGGAGGCTTATATGTGCGGAAAAAAAAACTTTTTTTAAAAAAATTCTGCGAGGTTAGCTTTCGGTTAGCGAACCGGGTAGCGGTCCGGGGAGCGAATTTTGTGGAAAATTAGTGAAAAAAGTTAGAGAAAAATAATAATTGTGAGTGATCAGATGTAGGGTAGCTCTGAGAAGAGCTTTTGGGTTTATGGTACATTTAGGTACTTATAAGTAGGTACCAATGCACAGTCTTAAATTCAGAATGAAAATTCTGTTGCCCTCATCTGAGAAGTGAACTCCATCTCCTCTGTAGATATCTTGCATGTAGTAACGCAAGTTATTGTTGTACAGAGAGCCCATTCCATGGTCTCTCATGTAAGCTGAAACAGATTTGTTTACATGCTTCCTCGCTTTCTCAATTTGTGGACAAAATTGGTTGGACCACCTCCATTTCTGTCTTTGGCATATATTGGAATATACCAAGGCAGTTTGAGGAAAAAGTGCCATTAATTGCTCAAAGGTGTCCTTTAAAAGCATTTCCAGACCTACCCCTGTCAAAGTGCCCAAATCATTACCTCCACAGTGCACTATTAACAGGTCAGGTTTAGGCAAATGCATAAAGGTTTTCACCAATGGTATCAATTGGTGACATTTTAATCCTCTTTGGCCCAACCACTTAATTTCCACATCTTGTAAATTGAGGTTAGGTAAATTTCTGCTTTCAGCATACCTTTGAGCCCAGTGGATGTAACTATGTCCAACAATCCAGACCTTAAACATGGTGGGAGAAGGTTGTTCTGCAGTCAGATGAAATGTGGTAATGAAAGGGCAGTTGAAACAGTAGGAGTTTCTAAAGAAAAAAAACTGTGGATTTACAATGCTAATGATTCATTAGCAGTGATTGGTGCATTTCCATTTCTGAAAACAGAAAGTTAGGGTGCATGGATGTGTTCTTTGAAAGATGTAATTTGAATGGTCAAGGAAGAAACATTTAATGAAAGATTGCACTGGATACGCAGGTGCACTGAGAGTTCAGAGTTCAATTGAAACATTGTTGTGTGAATTTGCAAACATGAGAGGTCTTCCAGGAGGTGGTTGCTATGGAAACAAGGCAGACAGGGCAGAGGGGGGAAGGGTTTTGATTTGAAAAAGTGAGGGAAGAGGTATGATTGGCTAATATGAGAGATATGTGAAAAGAATATCTGTATTTCTGTGCTTTCAATAGCTGCAGCCTTTGGAGTGCATCCTTTTTCTTCTGCTGAAGACAATTTGGTGTATTTCTCAGACTGTTTTCAAAACTCAAAAAATATTTGCTAAGGTGAGAAAAGATTTATTTAATTTAGATAGAGAATAGTATGATTTAAGGAGAAAATGATGAAGAAAGCTGTGTTTTTAAAATGTGTTTTTGTCTCTAGTGATATACAAATAGAATTTGTTTCTTTGAGAAATTGTAATTGCATATTTGGTGTAACATTCTGGCATGCAGTAACACAAGTTATTGTGGTACATGGAGCCCATTTTATGGTCTGTTATGTAAGCTGAAACAGAGATGTTGCTTTTAAAAACGATTTAAGAAATCAATTTCATTTCTGGATATGTACTGCTAGAGCTTCATAGGTTGTTTTGAGCCATATTTATAAGGTATTTGAGTGTCTAAGATGTTATGTTTTCCTTTTAAAATGTAAAGTGTTGCTCATGGGGCAAGTGTCTTGTAAATACGCTCCCACTTGTGCTTGGCAAATTTAGATTTTGATTATGGGAGTTACCTAGCCATGTTAATAGTGTCCCAAAAATGGTGCTAGTGAAGTGCAGAAAACACTTTCATGTGTCTCAAGGACATTTTTAGTCATTTCTTCATGAATGCAGGTATACAATTGATTTATATGCTGTGTTTAAAAACGAATTTTGAAATCAATTACATTTCAGGATATGTTCTGTTAGAGCTTCATAGGTTGTTTGGGGTCATATTTAGAAGGCATTTTAGTGTCTTTGATGTTATTTTTCCCTTTTTAAATGGAAAGCGTTCCTCATGGGGCCCTGAGCAGTTCTTAGCCATGTTATTTAATAGGAAGTGGATAACATGGCTAAGAGCATTTGCTGGAAAGTGCATGAATATTGCTGACTTTTCTGCGATGTTATTTTTCCCTTTTTAAATGGAAAGTGTTCCTCTTGGGGCAAGTGTCTTGTAAATACGCTCCCACTTGCGCTTGACAAATTTAGATTTTGATTATGGGAGTTACGTAGCCATGTTAATAGTGTCCCAAAAATGGTGCTAGGGCATTCCAGAAAACACTTTCATGTGTCTCAAGGACATTTTTAGTCATTTCTCCATGAATGCAGGTATACAATTGATTTATATGCTGTGTTTAAAAACGAATTTTGAAATCAATTACATTTCAGGATATGTACTGTTAGAGCTTCTTAGGTTGTTTGGGGTCATATTTAGAAGGCATTTTAGTGTCTTTGATGTTATTTTTCCCTTTTTAAATGGAAAGCGTTCCTCATGGGGTCCTGAGCAGTTCTTAGCCATGTTATTTAATAGGAAGTGGATAACATGGCTAAGAGCATTTGCTGGAAAGTGCATGAATATTGCTGACTTTTCTGCGATGTTATTTTTCCCTTTTTAAATGGAAAGTGTTCCTCTTGGGGCAAGTGTCTTGTAAATACGCTCCCACTTGCGCTTGGCAAATTTAGATTTTGATTATGGGAGTTACGTAGCCATGTTAATAGTGTCCCAAAAATGGTGCTAGGGCATTCCAGAAAACACTTTCATGTGTCTCAAGGACATTTTTAGTCATTTCTCCATGAATGCAGGTATACAATTGATTTATATGCTGTGTTTAAAAACGAATTTTGAAATCAATTACATTTCAGGATATGTACTGTTAGAGCTTCTTAGGTTGTTTGGGGTCATATTTAGAAGGCATTTTAGTGTCTTTGATGTTATTTTTCCCTTTTTAAATGGAAAGCGTTCCTCATGGGGCCCTGAGCAGTTCTTAGCCATGTTATTTAATAGAAAGTGGATAACATGGCTAAGAGCATGTGCTGGAAAATGCATGAATATCGCTGACTTTTCAGCGATATTCATGCATTGCGGCCGTTTTTTTTCACATTTGCAAGCACTTCTTAGCCATGTTATCCAATGGGAGGTGGATAACATGGCTAAGAGCATTTGCTTCAAAGGTTGTTTGGGGTTATACACCATTTTTGGGAAATTAGTAACATGCCTATCTAACTCCCATAATCAAAATCTAAATTTGCCAACCGCAGGTGGGAGCATATTTACAATAAATTTGCACCAGGAAGAACGTAAAATAGCATACTAGATACTCAAATGCCTTATAAATATGACCCAAAACATCTTATGAAGCACTAGTAGTGCATATTTCCAGAAATGTATTGGTTTTCATTTAATGATTTACTTCATTGGTAGGCCTTCACATGTTTTTTTATTTTGATATTTTTCAGTGAAAATCTTATCTGCAACCATGTGTTCGCCTCACCTCAAATAAACAAAACAGGTGATGGACTGAATGTGGATCAATGACACACATTTACCCCAGTCTAAAGATCAGGGCCTAAACAAATCTTTAGATAGGCTACATCTTATCGTCATCCTGAATTAATGATTTAAAATATTAGGGAGTGATTTATGAGTGTTGAATGCCTTTTTTGTACCATTGAGTGTCATTTTTGTGATGCAGTGCTGGTGGAAAACATTTGCTATGTTAAATAATTAGTACGGCATTGGGTTTTAGATGACTGTTATTTATTTACTGTTTGGTAATAGTGGTTAATAACATTTTATATTATATTTTTCCACAGATTCAACTGCAGATTCTTTCATAGTTTGGAAAATGCCTTCCAAAAGTCGAATACGAAAGGCTAGAAAACGTCAAAGACAGCAGGATGATGTTTTATTGCAGCAGTCCTCTTCCCCAAATACTTGTCAAAACACCAAGAAAGGTCCGGGTAAGAGCACGAAATCATTCTTAAGAAATATTTGTAGTAAAAAAAGTTTTGCTCAAAAAAATGTTTCAGTTCACAAAAAAAAAATAATTTAAATGGAAAGGAGAGACCCATCACAAATGTTACTGGTAGAGGAAGAGATAACTCTGTGCATGAAAGTAGAAGGAAACAACAGTTTAGGGACATTCGAAATCGAATGTTCCGTAATAGGATATTAGTTAATTTATTGAAAAGTATTAAAAAGAAAGGCCAACAGAAAGCGGCATTTTATAAGAAGAAGAAAAATGTAGAGAAAATTATTGATCATGCTTTTGAAATTAAGCGAAAGTTGTTTATTTTGGTAATCAATAGAATTAGGAAACTAAGCAAGGTAATTTCTGATTTCAAATCAAAAAGTAGATGGAAGAGAGTAGTAAATCGTACTAACTTTTGTGAAGTTTTTTCCGGAGAATGGATGCATAGTTCAAGTTCTGAGGCATTTTTTAATGAGGAGACTTATTTTCAGGATAATGATTTGGTGCATGCAGTTGACATCAGTGGTCGAGCTTATGAAGTGAAGGATGGTTGTCCAGTTGAAAAAGAACAACTTGTGACAACAGAGACAGAAGAGGCGCTAAGTGATGAGGTTTTAGGAAGACGTCCTAAGGGTCCTGTGTACATTTGGAAGTGTAGTTCTATTTGCAGTGTGCGACAGGTTTCCATCAATTTCCTTTGTGATTTTATACGGACATTTAATAAGAAAAATTTGAAGCAGAAAATGAAGTTGTTGCAAGATTTAGATCCTTGCAGAGTGAGACAAATGACAGGTTTGCGTGGTCATTCACTGGCTTGTCTTTCCAGGAGAGTATGCCAGAGTGTTTTTCATCATTTCAGGATGCTAGCAGTGCATCATAATAAAGTGAGAAAATTAGTGAGAATGTTGTATTATGCAAAGAGTCCAGCAATTATGCTTAAACAATTATGTGCTGCTCTTTTGCATGGTTCTGAAATAGATGTGAAGAATATTTGTGAAGAAATTGAGTTTTGTTACTTTGGTAGTAAAGATGAGAATGTTCAAAATGACCCTGAAGTAGAGGGTAATGTGGAAGATAATGTACAGGTTTCCAGTACAGATAATTTTCAGAAGGAAATTGCCACGTTTCAGATGAAATCAAGTGAGAGGCCTAATTTCACTTGTGTATGTTGTCGACGCACTTATTATAAGAATCAGACTAAGGTAGTGGATTTATATGCAAAAAGTGAAAGGGAAAATAATAGTGAATGGAAGGATTTTGCCACATACTTGATGGTAGAAAATTATTTTGATTTGGGATCGGATCAACGTGTGTGTACTTATTGTTGTAATAAATTAAACCAAAACCAGATGCCTGCTAGGGCAGTTCATAATAATCTGGAATTGGTTGAGATTCCTTCTGAATTGAAGGATTTAAATACTTATGAATCTATTTTGATTCAAAGTATCCATCCCTTTCAGGCTATTGTAAGAATGGAGCCAAAGACAGGGAAGTTGCCTCCAGCAGATTTACAGAGAGGATTAAAGGGAAGAGTTGTTTATTTGCCTCTAGATTTGAAGAAAAACATTAACACAATTGGAATAGAAAAAGTGGAAGAGGAACCTCTGGTTATCTTGGTTAATGGGGTTCCGACAAAGAATAAGAAAATATGGCAAGATTTAGTGGATGTTAGGAAAGTCAAAAAGGCAACAGTGTATTTGAAGAAAAATAATAAGTACTATAAGAATGTATATGTTGCAGAAGAGGAAGTAAGTGATGAAGAGGATAGCGATTTGTGTGCAGGCCAAATTGAGAAAGTAGAGGCCTCTAAAAGTGAAGAAATATATGAACATTATAGTGTTCATCCTTTGCATTCCAAGGAAGTCATGGGGAATGCTATTGAGTTGTTTCAAATGAAACAAGCCAAAGGGAGTCCCATTAGTGTTTGGGAGGAAAGTTTGGAAGCTCGGTGTTTCCCACAGCTATTTCCCACAGGTCAAGGAGGAAGATATGATGAGCGACCTCATCAAATTCCTGCGTCTGAATACCGGACTTTACGATTGTATGCAGAAGATCCTAGGTTTCGGCAATGCATTCCCTATTTGTTTCATCTCCTGTTTGAAAGCGATCTGTCTGGACTGTCATATGCAGTGAACCACATCTTAAAAAGTGGTATACAGATGCGAAACATCTCGGCAAGTGACTTTATGCATAAAGTCAATGTCCAAGACAGTATTTTGGATTCTCACTTAATTAATCTCATGGCGTGTCAGCGTGGTACTAATGAGTACTGGTACCGTCGTCATGGTGATTTAAAATGTATGCTGAGGAACTTAGGAACTCCAACATGGTTCCTCACTCTGAGCTGTGCCGAGTATGGCTGGGAAGACTTACTTGAATTTCTACGAGAGGCAAATGGAAATATTGAAAACATTGAATTCAAGACACCTGGAGAACTGTGTTCTTTGGATCCAGTGAATGTATGCAGGTACTTCAATCATAGATTTGAAGCTATGATGTCTTTCATCACAAATAAAAAGAATCCACCTCTTGGAGAGGTGTTGGATTTCTTCTGGAGAAAGGAGTACCAAGCAAGAGGTGCCCCTCATATACATATGTTGCTGTGGATCAAGGATGCACCTAAATTTGGAACAGATCCGGATGACTTAGTGATGAATTTCATCGAACAGTATTCTACGTGTGCTGTTCCAAACGCAACGGAGAAGAAAAGTCTAAGAGAACAAGTTCTACGTTTCCAAAGCCATCGTTGTGGAAAGTACTGTCGTCGTAAATTCAGAAACAAGGACAAGTTCTACACCAAATGTCGTTTCAACTTTCCACGACCGGTGATTTCTAAAGGAAGAGTGAACAGTTTGATGTCTTCGCTGCGACATAATGTGACGAGGAAATCACCCAAGAATACATACAATTTGAAAAGGAACAAAGAGTCCAAGTACATCAATGACTACAACCCAGTGATTTTGTCCATGTGGAATGCCAACATGGATATACAGTTTGTGGCTGACAACTGTATGGCTGTGGCTCGGTATGTGACATCTTACATCACCAAAAAAGAAAAGACCGAACTGAAGGATATGTGGGAGGACATTTCCCATGAAAAGAGCCTCAGCAAGAAGTTGTACAGTTTCAGTCTGAAGATGTTGTCGCATCGAGAAATCGGAGCTTACGAATGTTCTGATCGATTGTCTTCAGCAAGTCTCTATGCCAAATCCAGGAGTCTCGTTTGGGCGAGTCTTGGTCTTGCTGCAACGCGAAATCGAGTTCTAAAACCTGTTCGGGAAATTGAGTATTTGGCAGAAAAGGAACCAAACAGTACCGACATTTTGAAGACCAACATGTTGGATACATACTATCCAAATCGAAGCAGTCACCTTGAGAATGTTTGTCTATATGAGGTTCTCCAAAATTATATATTCAAGAGGAACATCAAAGAAGATATTGAGAAAGGAGTGTATGCTGTAATTGGAAGTGAGGGATGCCTGGTCAAGCAAAGAAAATGCCAATTAGTAAACCATCGAAAATTGAGTGGCGAATCTCCAGAAAAAAAGGAGTTTTTCTATTTAGCACTTTTGCAACTTTTCAAGCCTTGGCGTGCAGAAGAGGAACTGCTTGGAGATTTCCTCTGTTACGAAGACTCTTTCAATGCAGCCAAGGAGTCCATAGAATGTCCTGCTTTTTCTAAATATCAAGAAATGCTAACTTTGGAAATTGAGCAGGAAGCAACGATTGCAGCCGAGATTGCCAGAGACAGTTCTCAGGACAGTCAGAGTTCTGTTTCATTGAGTCAAGATCCACTTGGAGGACCTATTATTGAAAATGAAGCTGCCACTGCTATGAATGAAGTAGAAAGAGCCATGGCACATGCTCAGGAGGATTCAGTTAACTTACAAGACTTGGAAAAACAACTCAACGTTGAGCAGAGGAAAATATATGATGAAGTTACCAAGGAAATTGAGCACGGATTAAGTCATGAGAAGAAAGAGTGCTCATGTACGTCGTTGAAGCCTGTCCGACTGTACGTGAGTGGAGAAGCGGGAACTGGAAAAAGTTTCCTCATTAAAGCAATCTCTTGTTATTTGCAGGAAAGGACTGAGTCATCGCTGTCTTGTGTTGTCACCGCTCCTACTGGACTGGCAGCACATAATATTAAAGGTATTACTTTGCATCGTCTACTGATGCTGCCGGTGGAGCATGACAACAAATTACAATACAACAAGTTATCTGGAGATGCTTGCTGTGAAGTTTCAAGAGTTTTGCGGAAAATGAAACTACTTATCATTGACGAAGTAAGCATGGTTTCCAATGTCATGCTTGCCTTTGTGCATTTGAGAATGCAAGAAGTACTTAAAACTGAATATGATGTCTTATTTGGTGGGAAACACATCATTGTTTTTGGAGATCTTCTACAGCTGACACCAGTAAAAGGTCAACCTGTGTTCAAAATGCTCACGCATGAAGATACCAGGAAGTGCCTAGGGAGCATTGGCAACGTCAATATATGGTTAAACTTCAATTATGCAGAACTGCATCAAAATATGCGTCAGGCAAAGGATGAAGATTACAAGAATATTCTACAAGATATTAGAATTGGAAAAGTGACCGAGCATGGGAAAGAAGCTTTAAATGCACGATTACTGTCAAATTTATATCCCAAACAAGAGATTGTGCCTGAGAATATTTTTCAGAAAATTACTGAGAAGAAATCCGGGATATGTCTCATGCCAACTCTTGCAGAATGTGCCATCTTCAACAACAAAATGTTGAATTTAGAAAAGCAAGAGATTGTGAAACTTGAAGCTATCGACAAATTAGAGCATATGGGATCAACAATTATTTTGTCAGACAATTTGAAATCAAAATTGGATTCATTAGAGAAGACTATATCTAAAACAGCGGGTTTTGAAAAGACTTTGAATGTGTGTTTAAATTGCCGAATCATTTTGAGACGGAATTTACATGTAGAAAGAGGTCTGGTAAATGGATCAATGGGTAATGTTGTTGATTTTGAGAAATACAGAAATAGAGATGGAATAGAATTTTTAAGAATTAAATTTGATGGCATTGAGGAAGTACAGCAAATTGGTCGTTGTTCTGCTAGGTTTTTGCTTGTTAAAGACTTATATGTTCGCCGTAAACAGTTTCCTGTTTGCTTGGCATATGCGGTGACAATCCATAAATCGCAAGGTTTAAGTGTAGACTGTGCATTGGTGAATATTGGCAGTTCAGTGTTCAAAGAGGGTATGGCATATGTGGCATTGTCACGAGTTAGAACTTTATCGGGATTGTATTTGATTGACTGTGATGTCACAAACATTTGTGCGGATCTAGATTGTGTTAAGGAATACAATAGGTTAAGAAGAGAGTATGCACCACATTTGCCTCAATATCCTTTATTTGAAAAACGTGTGGTAGGCCAGAAACGTAGAAATATCAGTAATAGTAGGGAGGTTGTTGCAAAAAGACTAAAAGTCAATGAACCGAAAGTTGTTAGCAGAAAGAAAGTGGATTCTGTTGAAGATGTTGTTGGTTTTCAATTTGAAAACAGTTCTGGTGTCAACTGCTATGCAAATGTAGTGGTTAATGTTCTCTTTTCACTAGAGAGTTTAAAAGAGCAGATTGTGTTCAATTCAGAACAAAGTTTATGCTGCTTGTTGAATTCTGTGTTAGAGAAATGTAGCACTGATCGAACAAAAGTAGAAAGTGTGTCTGAAGTTCGTTATCTGTTAGATGAATGTTCAGGTCAAACAGACTTCTCTGAAAATAATCAGCAAGATTGTCAGGAGTTTTTAATGTATATGCTTGATGTATTGCAAGATGAGGGTGTAGATGTAGAAAACCTGTTTGGGCTTTCTTATCAATGGCAGCATGACTGCGAGAACTGTATGGTATCAAGTACTACTAGTGTAGACTCAGAAAGATTTATATATTTAACTTTGCCAGACAGTAAATCAGTCTCCTTTAATAAGCTAGTAAATGCAGCGGATCACAACATGGAGTGTAGCCAATGTAAATCTGAAATGATGTCAACATTATTTATACGTAGATATGGACAGTATGTCATTTTAATGATCCAACGATGTAGGCCTGATGGATCAAAATTGTCAACTTTAATAAAAAATTTTGTGGCTTCTCAGCTGTCAATATCAGGGAGGACTTTTGTTACTGTAGCAATTATCTATCACGATGGTCCATCAACAACATCAGGACATTATACAGCTTACTTAAAGTCTGGAAACGGCTGGTCATTCTGTAATGATTCTGTTGTAACTTTCAAAAAAAAATTGCCGTTTGACCTTAAAAATTCTTACCTGGTGTTTTTAAAACCAAAATTTTAAGTAGAGGGAATGTAAGTCTGCAATGCTGTCTCGATTAAAAATCCAACTATATAAACCTGATGCAAGTAAGTCTGCTTCATAGTAAGCAGTATCAGTGTCATAGGAAAAAGAGAACATGAGTGACAAAGAAGAGTAAGATATTAGTAGTCCAGGATTGTGAAAATAATCTCAAATATTTAATTTTTGAAAGTTGCGAAAATAGAAAATGTCGGGATTTGATTGGAAGAATTACAAGACTTGCGAATCGCGGCAACATGATTTGGCCTAGTGGAAACATGTGATATAATGAGAGAAGTTTTTTTTCTATGTAACATATTTCACGTATCGATGGAGGTTTTCTTTCAGAAAGTGGCGGGCTGAAAATATTTAAAGCACAACAGAGTGGATGCTGTTTATAGGAGATCGTTTGACGTCATTGAAAGTAAGTTAATTTTAAGAAGTTTTGAAATCAGATTTCTTAGGTTGTATGGGTTTTTTAAACACAGTCATTTTGATTGTGTTTTTTTTTCCCCGCTGTTACATGATGAATACCTTCAAGTCACTGATTTAAGTGAAATTTGATACATTCTGAGAACAGCAAAAATAAACCATTTAACATGTATAATTAATGTTATGCTTTTTGTCCTTATGATATACATTTAGAAATGTGAGGTACATATGGGTAAGCTGAGTTCTGTAAATATCAATTTTAATGCTTAGAGTGCTGTACTTCTGGGTAGTGTTTTTTTTTAAAAAAAAAAAGAGGCCCCACCTCAAAGAAAGCTCTTGAAAGCACACATCTTATTTGCATCCTAAAACAATCATTTACAATGTTAGACACAATTTTATGATGGCTTTACATCTTTTTTGCGCTACTATTGCATCACTATTGTGAGACATTAGCAGTGCAAGAAAAACATCATGTTCCAAAATATGCCTCAGTTCAGCAACATCAAGATACAGTTTCTTTCGAATATATATCTTTAGGATTGTGTAGGGGACGTAGAGAAGCAGAGACTTCTGTAAATGTCAAAGTTGTTGAAAAACTGTTTGTTTTTTAACCTTTTCCCTTGTCTTTTCTAATTTTTAAATACATGTTTTAATATTTTTTGAAATGTTTGTTCTTTGTTTTACAGATTGAAAGTATGAAAAAATATTTAAAAAAGGTAAGAAGAATTATAAGGTAAATGTTTTCTACTCTTTTTACCCGCAATGCACTGCTGATGATGTCATTGACACTATCTCTCATTTACTCTCTCTAGCTGTCTTTCTTTTTACATTATTCTCTGTTTACTTCCCTTATACTAACTCTTCTTTTTTTAAAAAAAATATTTTTTTAGTTCGCTTAAAGTTCGCGAACCGGTCAGCGAACTTGAAGCGAACCAAAAGAAATAGAGCTTGCCAGAGTGATAAACATTCTAGCAATTTTGTTTAAAAGGGGTGGTAGTTCTGAAAAGAACTGTTTTTTTTTTGTTTTTGTTGTTTTATATTTTTTTTTATTTTTTGAACATTTTTTGATTTTTTTGTATTTTTAGAACTGTTTTATGTTTTTTTTGTGTTTTTTATGGAGGGGAGACAACAAAAAACAGGCTTTCAAAACGGCTCAACTGGAGCAAAAAAAAAATTACTTTTTGGGTGCATTAGGGCATTTATGATTTTCAAATGCAATGTTCATCAGGTTGACACTCATGTTGCCATATGACAGCATAGCACCACAGTAAATACAAGATAACTTCATATGCTGGAAGTTGGGTTGGATGTTTGGCACAGTCTCTTGTGCCTCTCTTCCCGTCAAAGACAATGTGGAGGTAGATCTTGCCACAGGAGTTGCCGTCGGATTGTCTTGAAGATCCCTTAACTCAGCCCGGCTGTAGTTCAAGGGATGCCACCTGCTCATGTGACGATGCATTGTATAGTTCCCCATACTGTACTTCTTTTCTGTGCCTCTCGACAATCTGTAATCACAGATGAGGCAGGTGGCATATTTTGCATTCACTTTCTTTGATCCAGGAGGGATGGTGAAAAACTGCCAGATGAAACTGGTTTTTCGTTTAGAAACCCGGGGCAACTCATCGACAAATTGTTGTTCCTCTCTGTCCTCTTCTTCTTCTTCCTCCTCTTCCTCCTCTCTGTTAGTCATAATTTGACTAGGTGGTCCTCTCTTCTTATGAGGAGGTGGAGGTGGTGGTGGGGGTGCACCAGCTGCAGCAAGAATGGAAGCCATTGTGGAACTTCAGGTAAATGGTCTTTCTCTCACCAAGATGAAAGTCAGAGTGAGGAAATAAGGAGGGGTTTACATGATTTGGGGAAAACAAAAGTTCTGAGCCAATGAAAAGTGTTATTTTTTGGTCACATGACCTAGTCATACATCATTTGGAAACCAAAAGTGAAATGAACCAATGAGAAGTTTGATAAACAAGTCACATGACCTGTTCCGCTTACGTTACGCGGCGCGCGCCGCGTCCCAGATCGCTTCCGGTTCGCGGTCCGGAGCACTTCCGGGAGCGCTAACGCGACGCGTCATTAGACGCATTACGCGATAACGTGATACGTCGCGCTTCCGCGACGCGTCACTGTTCCGCTAACGTAACGTTGACCGGTTCGCGGACTAGATCGCGGCATCAAGATGAGCTAACGGAAAGCTTCCCAGTTCGCGAACTAGAAGCGAAGAAAAAAATATTTAAAAAAAAATTATCAATAAATATCTAAATATATTTTGGGATTTAAAGAAGAATACATTTTACAGCTACAGATGTTAGCTTTTAAAAAACCAATGAAATTCACCGAAAAAACCATAGGTTATAGACCATATATAGTTAGAAATTTGCATTTAAAAAACCATTGAAATTCAATGAAAAAACCATAGGTTATAGACCATATATAGTTAGGGATTTGCATTTACAAAACCATATTTTACTCGCACAAAACCATTGAAATTCCATATATAGTTAGTTGCACTAACTATATATCGCGCACCCGCAATCCACTGCTGATGATGTCACATATTACATCATTCATGACATGGTCAGTGACATCACTGATGACATCACTGATGACATCTCAAATGACATCACTGATGACATCACTGATGACAACATCCAGTGACTGTATGTTTCTGTAAAGTTAAAATATGTCTTACATATTGAAGAATGAGTGGATGTATAAGTGTCTGGATGAAGGATTTAGTAGGTGCATGACTGACTGTATGAGTGAGTGATTAAATGTGTCTCACTGAGTGCATGGGTTAGTGACTAAACTGTCTTAATTTGTGCATCATTATGTCTGTTGTTCTGTAAACTGTTGCATGTGTTGATAAGTAGCTATATGAGTAACTATATGGGTTATTGATTGGTTGCCCAAGTATTTGTATGGGAGACTGAGTGTGTGTGTGGGTGGCTGGGAGGTGTATGACTCTGTGCATAGATGTGTGAGCAGTTGATTCACTAGATGTATGGTTTCAAAAGTGCATGTGGAAACAGCTGTATGGGCGGTTGACTGTGTGCATGAGTGTATTGGTGAGTGAATGGATATCTCAGTGCTACATGTCAAAGTAAGTACATATGTAAAACACAGTACATGTGAGAGTTGACATATATAAATAACTGTGCATAAGAGCCAGTGAATGTGTGAGTGGCTGTATGGATCATTGTGAACTTGTATCAGGGATTGTATAAGAGAGTAAATATGTGTTAGTATATGTTTGAATAAGTAAAGTTTGTATAACTGTACAGTTGAGGAAATGGAGGTGTGATTGATTCTTTGCATGACTGACTAGGTGTGTGAGTAACTCCATGGATGAGTGACAGTCTGTGAGTGTCTGTTTACACTGATTGTATCTAAGGTTATATTAGAGTCTGAAGAGGTTCATCGTATTATCACATGAATGATATCATCAGTGATGTGATCAGTAATGTCAAATGAGATGTCATCAGTGATGTCATCAGTGATGTCATTTGAGATGTCATCAGTGATGTCATTTGAGATGTCATCAGTGATGTCATCAGTGATGTCACTGACCATGTCATGAATGATGTAATATGTGACATCATCAGCAGTGGATTGCGGGTGCGCGATATATAGTTAGTGCAACTAACTATATATGGAATTTCAATGGTTTTGTGCGAGTAAAATATGGTTTTGTAAATGCAAATCCCTAACTATATATGGTCTATAACCTATGGTTTTTTCATTGAATATATATATATATACACACACACACACACCAAGGTGTATTGATGACTCAGTGGGTGCTTGTATTGATGATTTAGTGGGTGTGTGACTGACTGTATAATCCGTCAATCTGACAAAGGGGGGAATGTGGTTGTGATGAATGTTAATGACTACATTAATGAGGGCAATAGACAACTTAATGTAAAAGAATGTTATGAAATCTCATCTTTACAACAGATTGAATTAAGCAATAACAAATATTTTGAAATGTTAACGAACTGGCGGACAAATGGTATCATCGAATGGGATGAGTACTCATTTTTGTTAAACAGACATCCGAAAGTGGCAGTTTTATATTTACTGCCTAAGCTGCACAAAGACTCAAAAAATCCCCCTGGCAGGCCAATAGTGTCTTCGATTGGTTCTCTATTAGAGAACACGTCAAGATACATTGACTACTTTCTGAGACCTTTTGTTGAGAATGTACCTTCGTACTTGAAAGATAGTAGGGATTTTATTAATAAAATCACCAACTTTGATTGGCAGGATGGCTATCTTCTTGTCTCATTAGACGTGTGCAGTTTGTACACGTCTATTAGACATGAGGATGGTATTGGAGCATGTTGGAAATTCTTGTGCACCAGGTCTATTTCTTATCTGAATCATTCTGAGATGATAATCCAAATGATCAGATTTTGTCTGGAACACAACTTTTTCGTCTTCAACGATGTCTATTTTAGACAACGACAGGGGACGGCGATGGGAACTTGTTTTGCTCCCAGTTTTGCTAATCTTTTTATGGCGGACTGGGAGCAGCAAGTAGAGAGGACTCATCCAATGTACCGTGGCCATGTGAAAATGTGGCTACGTTACATTGATGATCTTTTTATCATTTGGGATGGTACACAGAGTGAAGCTGAAAAGTTTGTAGCGGACCTGAATGATAATGATCTTAATGTCAGACTAGAGGGTCACATGGACACCCAGAAAATGGTTTTTCTGGATCTACAGGTTAAGGTTCTGAACGGTAAACTTAAGACCTCTTTATACCGGAAGGAAACTGCTGGTAACACGCTGTTACACGCAGACAGTGGCCATCCCAAAACCTTGATCAAGAGCATCCCATTTGGAGAATTCCTCCGGGCTCGGAGGAATTGTAGCACGGATGAGGACTTCATGAGTGAAAGCATGAACATGAGGAGGCGCTTTGTTGAAAGGGGATATCAATCCTCAATCATAGATGCTGCTTTCAAGAAGGCCAGTGTTATCAGCCACCAATCCCTGCTCACGTCCAATACATGTCTTGGAACTACCAAAACAACAGAAGTAGTCAGGCATATCTCCACCTACCATTCCAAGTCATGGCAAGTATTTAAGACCTTCAAACGCCATTGGAATGTATTGAGAACTGAACCCACTCTGCTTGAAGTCCTAGGTGAGAATCCCAGCATGACATACAGGAAAGCTCATTCCCTGAAGGACAAACTGAGCAAAAATGAGGTAAGCATGATCACAAACAAATCTAGTGACATTAAGGGCTTCTTTACCTGCATGAAATGTAAGGCCTGCAGGTACAGTCAAAACATCAAAAAAGTATTTTTTCCTGTAGAGGCGGTTGAGAAACCGATTAACAAACACCTAACATGCCTATCTGAATACTGTGTGTATGTTCTGTCATGCCCATGTGCCAGAAAATATGTAGGGAGCACAATGTTCCCTGCTAAGAAACGTGTTCTTGAACACATGAGATCCATTGAGAACAAGGATCAAACCTCACCCATCGCACGTCATTTCGAGGAACAACACAAGAGCAATAGAAATTTGCTCAAGTTCTTCGTTATTGACAAGCTCCCTGCCATGAAGAGAGGTGGAGACAAGATCCGCAAATTAAGACAAATGGAGAACAGGTATATCATTGAGCTCGACACCCTGATTCCTAGAGGTTTAAATTCGGAGGAGGAAATGAAATGGCATCTAGGGGACTGTTGAGTAATGTTAACTGGTACTGACTACCTATCTATTTGCCTTAGTATATGAATAATAACGCAATTGTGTTTTAGCCCTTAGTTTTGTTAGTGCCTTCTGCTGTTTTTAATCATTTTATGTAAATGTAATTTTGTTTCGTCACCGTCACTCACTTAGTTTAAAACTCTCAGCTTAAACTATTAGTCTCTGCGATTGCATGATATAGATGATATGGATTCTGACTTGCACCCTCTCCTTTCCTTTGTGTCTCTTTTATAGGTACTGACTGGGTATGATGCACAGTGAGAGACATCCATCTAAGCCGTTTTCGACTTGGATTGACACGAATGACTGCCTTAAACGTATTAACTCACTTGGGATTCCATATGTAGTATGCAAGGCACTGTATATATTCGGCACCTTTCTGCTAAGTCAACTGTGAAATTGGACAGCGTAACTATTCACTGAAGCCACTGATAGTCAAACAGAGACCTATTATGCATGTTGGTCGACTAGCAATTCCGATTAGGGTAAATGCACAACCTCACTGGGGGTTTACACGTGATCAATTATTTTATAATGACAACATTGCTTCATTTTTTCTTATAATGTGGATTTGAATTATGAGAACATGTTGATTTACAGCTATTATGTTGACTGAATTAAGAAAAGTGCAGACAAGTTTAAGTTGTCTCTATAGACATATATGTGACAATATTGGCGCATTTAGGCCATACATTTTGCATATTTGGTGCCTATGAATCATATATACATTTATTTCTTTGAACTGTGTGACTAATGGGTGTACTCCATTCTAAGATGGCCACCGCATTTACAAGCTTTGAGTCCTTTGTTTATGTTGCACTCACCAGGTGAAACTTTATTTAAATGTTGTTCATTGGATGTGTAAACTACCCGTGATCAAGGCGAGTTTCCTCGCTGAAACGCGTTGGGTTTTTTGTTTCCATGAATTGTCACGATGCTGCACTCTACATAAACAAGAACTTTTGGAAAAGCGCACTCTGCTAAGGATTTCTTGATTCCTGATCTTTCGAGGAGAGTGCATTTACGTAGTTTTGCTACGTTTTGTGGACTTGTATATATATATATATATATATATATATATATATATATATATATATATATATACACACACACACACACCAAGGTGTATTGATGACTCAGTGGGTGCTTGTATTGATGATTTAGTGGGTGTGTGACTGACTGTATAAGTGAATGATTATGCATGTCTCAGTGAATGTATGCATGAGTGACTAATTTGTGTGAATGTCCTGTCAGCTGATGTGTAAGTGGCTGCATGCGTTGGTGAGTGGGCACATGAGTGGGTATATGGATGATCGATTGGTTGTCTGAGTACCAGCATGGGTGCATGGGTGTCTGTGTAGGTGGTTGATGGGGTGTGTGACTCCCTGCATTGATAAGGAAGTGGGTGAATCAATCAATCAATTCAACTTTATTCGATTAAGACAGAGAATCATAAAAGCCTACAATTCAATACAGATGTTTAAAAAGGAAAGAAATAATCGAGTCATTAAAAAATAGGTACAATAAAAACATTTACAAATTTAGGGTGTAACAGTTATAAACTTCCTTCTAGTAATGATAGACCTCAAAAATCTTGCCACTACCACACATGTAAGCAATTCCGGGAGCAATTATAAAAAAAAGTAATAATGTAACCATTTTATTAAAGGCGTACTAAAATATTCGTTACGTCTACATAAAATTTTCAGAAGAAGAGTACGTGGATAGTTGATTGTTTAGAAATCTGGTCGCAAGGACAGCATAATCTATACTACTATTATAAAGAGAGAACTTGCACCTTTTGGCCTGGTAAACTCGGGAACAACAGCGCCAATCTACACACCCGATACATCTATGAAAATATCAGGGTGTGTAGATGGACATAGGCTATATAAATTTTAAAAAAAAGGTAAATTAAAAAAATTAAGTTTGTAAACAAAGTAGTCCCCTGAAAGTAGCGTCGGCCGGGACCTAGCGCTGGCCGCTACGTGACGTGTGTGATGACGAAGGAGGAGGGCGGTGCAGTGATGAGCGGCTGTGCAGTGAGGAGCGGAGGCACAGGTAAGGAAAGGGAAAGTGAGACTGTGTGATGCAAATGTCGGAGCGCGAGTGATTCGGGGCGGGAGGGTGGCGCGAGTGAGTCGGGGCGGGAGGGAGTCGGTCCGGGAGGGGGGCGGGCGGGAGCGGGTGTACTGCCCCCAGCCCCTTTCTGCCCCAGGCAACGCTGGGGCAGGCTGCTAGTAAATAATAAAAACAGTTATTGGTATTAGGGAAAGTTGTCAAACAATGAAAAATGTCTAATCTAAAATGTGTCAAGACAAATCTATATTGAGCATTTAAAACACCAACTAAACACAGTTACATCCTATAACAGGTCAATAGCATTTGATTATGTTGTACGGCGGGTTTCACAAGTTCCAGTGTTATTATCTTTTTCTCTAAGTTATTCAAACATACTCTCTTCAATGATACTCTTTATAAATGCAGCAAAGATTTAGGATTTTCATATTATTTAGGGTGACAAATATCATGCATGACATTTTTTATGTACCTAAACCATGGTATTTTCAGTGTGTGATCAGCACCACAGCAGTCCTGTTCAATGGCTCTGGTGAAACCCGTATGATCTGATGTCCATAGCTTGCTCCAGAGGAGGACTGGTTGCGCCCTTATGAAATCTTCCAAATAGGTTACTCCAAATTCTGCATGACACACTTAGGGGCCGATTATGATTGCGGTTTTTCCGCATCCTCGGGGCCGGCGGAAGCCACCGCCGGCCCAGAGGATGCGGAAAAACTGCAGCGGACTGACCAAGGACCCACCGCCACATTAGGATGGCTGGTGGGTCCTGGTTTCCGTCCGCAGCTTTTCTGCCGCGGTCGGCTTACAACCGCGGCGGAAAAGCTCTGATATGGTGACGGTGTCTCTCAGACACCGTCCGCCATATCAGGATGGGCTTTAAAAAGTGCTTTTCCGCGGCGGGTTTTCCGCCGTGGAAAAGCATACAGATTTTCACTGCGGGGGCCCGTTGCGGGCCCCCTAGGTGAAGGGGGGGTGGGGGGTGCACATGGGGGGTACCTGTGGTACCCCCCTGCATTTGCATGCAGAAAGCGGCAGGCACCGCGCGGTGCCTGCCTCTTTCTGCATGCAAATACAATGCGTGCATTTTTAACATTGCCGCGGGTGCAGCTTGAAGCTGCACCCGCTGCAATGTTAAAAATAGAGGATGTGACCGCCAGGGTGGCGGTCACATCCTAATTGCACAGGAGGGAACTCCGCATGCCATGCGGAGGTTCCCTCCTGCTCTGGGGTCGCGGACGGACGCAAGTCCGTCCGCGATCCTAATCAACCCCAAAGTTAAAACAGCTGGTTGGAAGCCCTAAAAGGTTTTTAAGAAAGCCATTTTCTACCAGCTGTAAGGAATCAACATCTACGTGTCCCCATAACTCAGAACCGTACATTGCTATTGACCGGTATTTGGCGTTGTAAATGCTCAACACATCCCTGGGAAATTTGCATCCCAGTTTCCCACAAAAGTTACACAGACCTATAATTGATCTGAGGAACTGCTTTCTTCTCGAATTTTACTGCGCTTTTCCAGTTACGATTACTATTGAATAAAATTCCTCAATACGAGAAAGTTGATGTTTGAGGTAAAATCTTGTTTCCTATTGAAATATTGCACCCCTTGGCAGACTTTCAACCAGCTTTCATAATATACGTTTTATGTTAATTAAGGTGAGGGCCATGAGCACTGCGTCATACGCGTACAATAATACTGGTACGGGCCTATTACCAATTTGAGGCAGGTCAATACAGGAGTTCACAAGGGTACTACCCAAGCCATTAATGTACAAATTAAATAAAAACGGTGCAATTACGCACCATTGGCCGACCCCCTTCTTAATGTCATCTGGGTTTTGTGCAGTTGCCATTCATACCATATCGAATCTTGGCAAAACTCATTCAATACAAATATCAGGGAATATTGACGATGGCCCAGTCAATACCCATTGAGGCCATAATAGACAGGAGTTTATCATGGGCGACACAGTCGAATGCGGAGGACAAGTCCACAAACGCCAGGAACAGGTTGCCCCCTTTTATTTGTGTGTACTTGCTCACTAGCAAATTCAAATTGATGGCCTGCTCTGTGGTCCCAACACCCTGGCGGAAGCCATATTGAAAGTCAGACATAATATTGTTACAGTCTGCCCACTCCTGTAGTCTGTCCAGCACAATACGACTCACCACTTTAACCAGTGTGTCCAGCAAGGCGATGGGTCTATAATGTGCAGGGCAGTTGTGGTCTCCCTTTTTAAATATTGGCACAATATGTGATTCAGACCAGGACACTGGAAAACCAGCTTCCCGAAAAGACATAAGGTCCAGGGTCAGGAGCGGGCCCAAGAGATCAGTGTTGTCCTTAAAGATGTCAATCAGGATCCCATTGGGGCCAGGTGCCTTTCCTTACTTTCTAGCACCAAGTGCCCGAATCACCTCCTCCAGTGTGAAGTTAAAATCAAAATATTTCCATAAAAGAGTAGGCCCAGAGAGCGATCTCTTACACCAGCCATGGAGTTATCTTGATCTTTTTCAGCTGAGCGCATATATAATTTTGAAAAATGGGCCACCCATTCTTGTTCTGTAATTGCGGCCTCTATTCTGGGTTTATCATCGTGGGTGAATCACTGGCCGTATGGGTTCATACACAACTGTATGTGTGAGTGAGTGATTGTGAGAGTGGCTGTATGGGTGAGTGTGTGCTTGTGTTCATGACTGTATAGGTAACTTTGGTGT
>NW_028242415.1:0-42078 GCF_964263255.1 Lissotriton vulgaris
CAAGTGCATGACAAATGGCCCAATTTACTCACCTCTGAGTTCTCAAAAAGGTTTCCTTCACCCCGGGAAGTTAATTAAATACCATTTGGAGGCATTTAATGTTCCGAGCAAAAACGGCTGATTTTCGACAAAAGAGATAACACCCCCCCATTACGTCATGCTTCAGAAATGTGGAAAATGGTCCGTTTTTAAATGTTTTATTTTTGAACGTCAGTTCACATTTGTAGGTGGATCATCAGTGTTAGAGCTAAAATTAGCATGTTTAAAGTGATTTTCATGCTTCCAGGGGCTCGGGAAGTTAATTAAATACCATTTGGAGGCATTTAATGTTCGAGCAAAAACGGCTGATTTTCGACAAAAGAGATAACACCCCCCCCATTACGTCATGCTTCAGAAATGTGGAAAATGGTCCGTTTTCAAATGTTTTATTTTTGAACGTCAGTTCACATTTGTAGGTGGATCATCAGTGTTAGAGCTAAAATTAGCATGTTTAAAGTGATTTTCATGCTTCCAGGGGCTCGGGAAGTTAATTAAATACCATTTGGAGGCATTTAATGTTCGAGCAAAAACGGCTGATTTTCGACAAAAGAGATAACACCCCCCCATTACGTCATGCTTCAGAAATGTGGAAAATGGTCCGTTTTCAAATGTTTTATTTTTGAACGTCAGTTCACATTTGTAGGTGGATCATCAGTGTTAGAGCTAAAATTAGCATTTTTAAAGTGATTTTCATGCTTCCAGGGGCTCGGGAAGTTAATTAAATACCATTTGGAGGCATTTAATGTTCGAGCAAAAACGGCTGATTTTCGACAAAAGAGATAACACCCCCCATTACGTCATGCTTCAGAAATGTGGAAAATGGTCCGTTTTCAAATGTTTTATTTTTGAACGTCAGTTCACATTTGTAGGTGGATAATCAGTGTTAGAGCTAAAATTAGCATGTTTAAAGTGATTTTCATGCTTCCAGGGGCCCAAAACACAAGATTTATGGAATGGTTAAAAGTGCATGAAAATGGCCAATTTACTCACTCTGAGTTCTCAAAAAGGGTTTCTTCACCCGGGAAGTTAATTAAATACCATTTGGAGGCATTTAATGTTCGAGCAAAAACGGCTGATTTTCGACAAAAGAGATAACACCCCCCCATTACGTCATGCTTCAGAAATGTGGAAAATGGTCCGTTTTCAAATGTTTTATTTTTGAACGTCAGTTCACATTTGTAGGTGGATCATCAGTGTTAGAGCTAAAATTAGCATGTTTAAAGTGATTTTCATGCTTCCAGGGGCTCGGGAAGTTAATTAAATACCATTTGGAGGCATTTAATGTTCGAGCAAAAAACGGCTGATTTTCGACAAAAGAGATAACACCCCCCATTACGTCATGCTTCAGAAATGTGGAAAATGGTCCGTTTTCAAATGTTTTATTTTTGAACGTCAGTTCACATTTGTAGGTGGATCATCAGTGTTAGAGCTAAAATTAGCATGTTTAAAGTGATTTTCATGCTTCCAGGGGCCCAAAACACAAGATTTATGGAATGGTTAAAAGTGGCATGAAAATGGCCAATTTACTCACTCTGAGTTCTCAAAAAGGGTTTCTTCACCCCGGGAAGTTAATTAAATACCATTTGGAGGCATTTAATGTTCGAGCAAAAACGGCTGATTTTCGACAAAAGAGATAACACCCCCCCATTACGTCATGCTTCAGAAATGTGGAAAATGGTCCGTTTTCAAATGTTTTATTTTTGAACGTCAGTTCACATTTGTAGGTGGATCATCAGTGTTAGAGCTAAAATTAGCATGTTTAAAGTGATTTTCATGCTTCCAGGGGCTCGGGAAGTTAATTAAATACCATTTGGAGGCATTTAATGTTCGAGCAAAAACGGCTGATTTTCGACAAAAGAGATAACACCCCCCCATTACGTCATGCTTCAGAAATGTGGAAAATGGTCCGTTTTCAAATGTTTTATTTTTGAACGTCAGTTCACATTTGTAGGTGGATCATCAGTGTTAGAGCTAAAATTAGCATGTTTAAAGTGATTTTCATGCTTCCAGGGGCCCAAAACACAAGATTTATGGAATGGTTAAAAGTGCATGAAAATGGCCAATTTACTCACTCTGAGTTCTCAAAAAGGGTTTCTTCACCCCGGGAAGTTAATTAAATACCATTTGGAGGCATTTAATGTTCGAGCAAAAACGGCAGATTTTCGACAAAAGAGATAACACCCCCCCATTACGTCATGCTTCAGAAATGTGGAAAATGGTCCGTTTTCAAATGTTTTATTTTTGAACGTCAGTTCACATTTGTAGGTGGATCATCAGTGTTAGAGCTAAAATTAGCATGTTTAAAGTGATTTTCATGCTTCCAGGGGCTCGGGAAGTTAATTAAATACCATTTGGAGGCATTTAATGTTCGAGCAAAAACGGCTGATTTTCGACAAAAGAGATAACACCCCCCCATTACGTCATGCTTCAGAAATGTGGAAAATGGTCCGTTTTCAAATGTTTTATTTTTGAACGTCAGTTCTCATTTGTAGGTGGATCATCAGTGTTAGAGCTAAAATTAGCATGTTTAAAGTGATTTTCATGCTTCCAGGGGCTCGGGAAGTTAATTAAATACCATTTGGAGGCATTTAATGTTCGAGCAAAAACGGCTGATTTTCGACAAAAGAGATAACACCCCCCCATTACGTCATGCTTCAGAAATGTGGAAAATGGTCCGTTTTCAAATGTTTTATTTTTGAACGTCAGTTCACATTTGTAGGTGGATCATCAGTGTTAGAGCTAAAATTAGCATGTTTAAAGTGATTTTCATGCTTCCAGGGGCTCGGGAAGTTAATTAAATACCATTTGGAGGCATTTAATGTTCGAGCAAAAACGGCTGATTTTCGACAAAAGAGATAACACCCCCCCATTACGTCATGCTTCAGAAATGTGGAAAATGGTCCGTTTTCAAATGTTTTATTTTTGAACGTCAGTTCACATTTGTAGGTGGATCATCAGTGTTAGAGCTAAAATTAGCATGTTTAAAGTGATTTTCATGCTTCCAGGGGCCCAAAACACAAGATTTATGGAATGGTTAAAAGTGCATGAAAATGGCCAATTTACTCACTCTGAGTTCTCAAAAAGGGTTTCTTCACCCCGGGGAAGTTAATTAAATACCATTTGGAGGCATTTAATGTTCGAGCAAAAACGGCTGATTTTCGACAAAAGAGATAACACCCCCCCATTACGTCATGCTTCAGAAATGTGGAAAATGGTCCGTTTTCAAATGTTTTATTTTTGACGTCAGTTCACATTTGTAGGTGGATCATCAGTGTTAGAGCTAAAATTAGCATGTTTAAAGTGATTTTCATGCTTCCAGGGGCTCGGGAAGTTAATTAAATACCATTTGGAGGCATTTAATGTTCGAGCAAAAACGGCTGATTTTCGACAAAAGAGATAACACCCCCCCATTACGTCATGCTTCAGAAATGTGGAAAATGGTCCGTTTTCAAATGTTTTATTTTTGAACGTCAGTTCACATTTGTAGGTGGATCATCAGTGTTAGAGCTAAAATTAGCATGTTTAAAGTGATTTTCATGCTTCCAGGGGCCCAAAACACAAGATTTATGGAATGGTTAAAAGTGCATGAAAATGGCCAATTTACTCACTCTGAGTTCTCAAAAAGGGTTTCTTCACCCCGGGAAGTTAATTAAATACCATTTGGAGGCATTTAATGTTCGAGCAAAAACGGCTGATTTTCGACAAAAGAGATAACACCCCCCCATTACGTCATGCTTCAGAAATGTGGAAAATGGTCCGTTTTCAAATGTTTTATTTTTGAACGTCAGTTCACATTTGTAGGTGGATCATCAGTGTTAGAGCTAAAATTAGCATGTTTAAAGTGATTTTCATGCTTCCAGGGGCTCGGGAAGTTAATTAAATACCATTTGGAGGCATTTAATGTTCGAGCAAAAACGGCTGATTTTCGACAAAAGAGATAACACCCCCCCATTACGTCATGCTTCAGAAATGTGGAAAATGGTCCGTTTTCAAATGTTTTATTTTTGAACGTCAGTTCACATTTGTAGGTGGATCATCAGTGTTAGAGCTAAAATTAGCATGTTTAAAGTGATTTTCATGCTTCCAGGGGCTCGGGAAGTTAATTAAATACCATTTGGAGGCATTTAATGTTCGAGCAAAAACGGCTGATTTTCGACAAAAGAGATAACACCCCCCCCATTACGTCATGCTTCAGAAATGTGGAAAATGGTCCGTTTTCAAATGTTTTATTTTTGAACGTCAGTTCACATTTGTAGGTGGATCATCAGTGTTAGAGCTAAAATTAGCATGTTTAAAGTGATTTTCATGCTTCCAGGGGCCCAAAACACAAGATTTATGGAATGGTTAAAAGTGCATGAAAATGGCCAATTTACTCACTCTGAGTTCTCAAAAAGGGTTTCTTCACCCCGGGAAGTTAATTAAATACCATTTGGAGGCATTTAATGTTCGAGGAAAAACGGCTGATTTTCGACAAAAGAGATAACACCCCCCCCATTACGTCATGCTTCAGAAATGTGGAAAATGGTCCGTTTTCAAATGTTTTATTTTTGAACGTCAGTTCACATTTGTAGGTGGATCATCAGTGTTAGAGCTAAAATTAGCATGTTTAAAGTGATTTTCATGCTTCCAGGGGCTCGGGAAGTTAATTAAATACCATTTGGAGGCATTTAATGTTCGAGCAAAAACGGCTGATTTTCGACAAAAGAGATAACACCCCCCCATTACGTCATGCTTCAGAAATGTGGAAAATGGTCCGTTTTCAAATGTTTTATTTTTGAACGTCAGTTCACATTTGTAGGTGGATCATCAGTGTTAGAGCTAAAATTAGCATGTTTAAAGTGATTTTCATGCTTCCAGGGGCCCAAAACACAAGATTTATGGAATGGTTAAAAGTGCATGAAAATGGCCAATTTACTCACTCTGAGTTCTCAAAAGGGTTTCTTCACCCCGGGAAGTTAATTAAATACCATTTGGAGGCATTTAATGTTCGAGCAAAAACGGCAGATTTTCGACAAAAGAGATAACACCCCCCCATTACGTCATGCTTCAGAAATGTGGAAAATGGTCCGTTTTCAAATGTTTTATTTTTGAACGTCAGTTCACATTTGTAGGTGGATCATCAGTGTTAGAGCTAAAATTAGCATGTTTAAAGTGATTTTCATGCTTCCAGGGGCTCGGGAAGTTAATTAAATACCATTTGGAGGCATTTAATGTTCGAGCAAAAACGGCTGATTTTCGACAAAAGAGATAACACCCCCCCATTACGTCATGCTTCAGAAATGTGGAAAATGGTCCGTTTTCAAATGTTTTATTTTTGAACGTCAGTTCTCATTTGTAGGTGGATCATCAGTGTTAGAGCTAAAATTAGCATGTTTAAAGTGATTTTCATGCTTCCAGGGGCTCGGGAAGTTAATTAAATACCATTTGGAGGCATTTAATGTTCGAGCAAAAAACGGCTGATTTTCGACAAAAGAGATAACACCCCCCATTACGTCATGCTTCAGAAATGTGGAAAATGGTCCGTTTTCAAATGTTTTATTTTTGAACGTCAGTTCACATTTGTAGGTGGATCATCAGTGTTAGAGCTAAAATTAGCATGTTTAAAGTGATTTTCATGCTTCCAGGGGCTCGGGAAGTTAATTAAATACCATTTGGAGGCATTTAATGTTCGAGCAAAAACGGCTGATTTTCGACAAAAGAGATAACACCCCCCCATTACGTCATGCTTCAGAAATGTGGAAAATGGTCCGTTTTCAAATGTTTTATTTTTGAACGTCAGTTCACATTTGTAGGTGGATCATCAGTGTTAGAGCTAAAATTAGCATGTTTAAAGTGATTTTCATGCTTCCAGGGGCCCAAAACACAAGATTTATGGAATGGTTAAAAGTGCATGGAAAATGGCCAATTTACTCACTCTGAGTTCTCAAAAAGGGTTTCTTCACCCCGGGAAGTTAATTAAATACCATTTGGAGGCATTTAATGTTCGAGCAAAAACGGCTGATTTTCGACAAAAGAGATAACACCCCCCCATTACGTCATGCTTCAGAAATGTGGAAAATGGTCCGTTTTCAAATGTTTTATTTTTTGAACGTCAGTTCACATTTGTAGGTGGATCATCAGTGTTAGAGCTAAAATTAGCATGTTTAAAGTGATTTTCATGCTTCCAGGGGCTCGGGAAGTTAATTAAATACCATTTGGAGGCATTTAATGTTCGAGCAAAAACGGCTGATTTTCGACAAAAGAGATAACACCCCCCCATTACGTCATGCTTCAGAAATGTGGAAAATGGTCCGTTTTCAAATGTTTTATTTTTGAACGTCAGTTCACATTTGTAGGTGGATCATCAGTGTTAGAGCTAAAATTAGCATGTTTAAAGTGATTTTCATGCTTCCAGGGGCCCAAAACACAAGATTTATGGAATGGTTAAAAGTGCATGAAAATGGCCAATTTACTCACTCTGAGTTCTCAAAAAGGGTTTCTTCACCCCGGGAAGTTAATTAAATACCATTTGGAGGCATTTAATGTTCGAGCAAAAACGGCTGATTTTCGACAAAAGAGATAACACCCCCCCATTACGTCATGCTTCAGAAATGTGGAAAATGGTCCGTTTTCAAATGTTTTATTTTTGAACGTCAGTTCACATTTGTAGGTGGATCATCAGTGTTAGAGCTAAAATTAGCATGTTTAAAGTGATTTTCATGCTTCCAGGGGCTCGGGAAGTTAATTAAATACCATTTGGAGGCATTTAATGTTCGAGCAAAAACGGCTGATTTTCGACAAAAGAGATAACACCCCGCCCATTACGTCATGCTTCAGAAATGTGGAAAATGGTCCGTTTTCAAATGTTTTATTTTTGAACGTCAGTTCACATTTGTAGGTGGATCATCAGTGTTAGAGCTAAAATTAGCATGTTTAAAGTGATTTTCATGCTTCCAGGGGCTCGGGAAGTTAATTAAATACCATTTGGAGGCATTTAATGGTTCGAGCAAAAACGGCTGATTTTCGACAAAAGAGATAACACCCCCCCATTACGTCATGCTTCAGAAATGTGGAAAATGGTCCGTTTTCAAATGTTTTATTTTTGAACGTCAGTTCACATTTGTAGGTGGATCATCAGTGTTAGAGCTAAAATTAGCATGTTTAAAGTGATTTTCATGCTTCCAGGGGCCCAAAACACAAGATTTATGGAATGGTTAAAAGTGCATGAAAATGGCCAATTTACTCACTCTGAGTTCTCAAAAAGGGTTTCTTCACCCCGGGAAGTTAATTAAATACCATTTGGAGGCATTTAATGTTCGAGCAAAACGGCTGATTTTCGACAAAAGAGATAACACCCCCCCATTACGTCATGCTTCAGAAATGTGGAAAATGGTCCGTTTTCAAATGTTTTATTTTTGAACGTCAGTTCACATTTGTAGGTGGATCATCAGTGTTAGAGCTAAAATTAGCATGTTTAAAGTGATTTTCATGCTTCCAGGGGCTCGGGAAGTTAATTAAATACCATTTGGAGGCATTTAATGTTCGAGCAAAAACAGCTGATTTTCGACAAAAGAGATAACACCCCCCATTACGTCATGCTTCAGAAATGTGGAAAATGGTCCGTTTTCAAATGTTTTATTTTTGAACGTCAGTTCACATTTGTAGGTGGATCATCAGTGTTAGAGCTAAAATTAGCATGTTTAAAGTGATTTTCATGCTTCCAGGGGCCCAAAACACAAGATTTATGGAATGGTTAAAAGTGCATGAAAATGGCCAATTTACTCACTCTGAGTTCTCAAAAAGGGTTTCTTCACCCCGGGAAGTTAATTAAATACCATTTGGAGGCATTTAATGTTCGAGCAAAAACGGCTGATTTTCGACAAAAGAGATAACACCCCCCCATTACGTCATGCTTCAGAAATGTGGAAAATGGTCCGTTTTCAAATGTTTTATTTTTGAACGTCAGTTCACATTTGTAGGTGGATCATCAGTGTTAGAGCTAAAATTAGCATGTTTAAAGTGATTTTCATGCTTCCAGGGGCTCGGGAAGTTAATTAAATACCATTTGGAGGCATTTAATGTTCGAGCAAAAACGGCTGATTTTCGACAAAAGAGATAACACCCCCCCATTACGTCATGCTTCAGAAATGTGGAAAAT
Organism: Lissotriton vulgaris; assembly: GCF_964263255.1. Taxonomy (NCBI): domain Eukaryota; kingdom Metazoa; phylum Chordata; class Amphibia; order Caudata; family Salamandridae; genus Lissotriton; species Lissotriton vulgaris. The sequence goes on from NW_028242415.1 coordinate 8,177, forward strand.
GGTCCGTTTTCAAATGTTTTATTTTTGAACGTCAGTTCACATTTGTAGGTGGATCATCAGTGTTAGAGCTAAAATTAGCATGTTTAAAGTGATTTTCATGCTTCCAGGGGCTCGGGAAGTTAATTAAATACCATTTGGAGGCATTTAATGTTCGAGCAAAAACGGCTGATTTTCGACAAAAGAGATAACACCCCCCCATTACGTCATGCTTCAGAAATGTGGAAAATGGTCCGTTTTCAAATGTTTTATTTTTGAACGTCAGTTCACATTTGTAGGTGGATCATCTGTGTTAGAGCTAAAATTAGCATGTTTAAAGTGATTTTCATGCTTCCAGGGGCCCAAAACACAAGATTTATGGAATGGTTAAAAGTGCATGAAAATGGCCAATTTACTCACTCTGAGTTCTCAAAAAGGGTTTCTTCACCTCGGGAAGTTAATTAAATACCATTTGGAGGCATTTAATGTTCGAGCAAAAACGGCTGATTTTCGACAAAAGAGATAACACCCCCCCATTACGTCATGCTTCAGAAATGTGGAAAATGGGTCCGTTTTCAAATGTTTTATTTTTGAACGTCAGTTCACATTCGTAGGTGGATCATCAGTGTTAGAGCTAAAATTAGCATGTTTAAAGTGATTTTCATGCTTCCAGGGCTCGGGAAGTTAATTAAATACCATTTGGAGGCATTTAATGTTCGAGCAAAAACGGCTGATTTTCGACAAAAGAGATAACACCCCCCCATTACGTCATGCTTCAGAAATGTGGAAAATGGTCCGTTTTCAAATGTTTTATTTTTGAACGTCAGTTCACATTTGTAGGTGGATCATCAGTGTTAGAGCTAAAATTAGCATGTTTAAAGTGATTTTCATGCTTCCAGGGGCCCAAAACACAAGATTTATGGAATGGTTAAAAGTGCATGAAAATGGCCAATTTACTCACTCTGAGTTCTCAAAAAGGGTTTCTTCACCCCGGGAAGTTAATTAAATACCATTTGGAGGCATTTAATGTTCGAGCAAAAACGGCTGATTTTCGACAAAAGAGATAACACCCCCCCATTACGTCATGCTTCAGAAATGTGGAAAATGGTCCGTTTTCAAATGTTTTATTTTTGACGTCAGTTCACATTTGTAGGTGGATCATCAGTGTTAGAGCTAAAATTAGCATGTTTAAAGTGATTTTCATGCTTCCAGGGGCTCGGGAAGTTAATTAAATACCATTTGGAGGCATTTAATGTTCGAGCAAAAACGGCTGATTTTCGACAAAAGAGATAACACCCCCCCATTACGTCATGCTTCAGAAATGTGGAAAATGGTCCGTTTTCAAATGTTTTATTTTTGAACGTCAGTTCACATTTGTAGGTGGATCATCAGTGTTAGAGCTAAAATTAGCATGTTTAAAGTGATTTTCATGCTTCCAGGGGCCCAAAACACAAGATTTATGGAATGGTTAAAAGTGCATGAAAATGGCCAATTTACTCACTCTGAGTTCTCAAAAAGGGTTTCTTCACCCCGGGAAGTTAATTAAATACCATTTGGAGGCATTTAATGTTCGAGCAAAAACGGCTGATTTTCGACAAAAGAGATAACACCCCCCCATTACGTCATGCTTCAGAAATGTGGAAAATGGTCCGTTTTCAAATGTTTTATTTTTGAACGTCAGTTCACATTTGTAGGTGGATCATCAGTGTTAGAGCTAAAATTAGCATGTTTAAAGTGATTTTCATGCTTCCAGGGGCTCGGGAAGTTAATTAAATACCATTTGGAGGCATTTAATGTTCGAGCAAAAACGGCTGATTTTCGACAAAAGAGATAACACCCCCCCATTACGTCATGCTTCAGAAATGTGGAAAATGGTCCGTTTTCAAATGTTTTATTTTTGAACGTCAGTTCACATTTGTAGGTGGATCATCAGTGTTAGAGCTAAAATTAGCATGTTTAAAGTGATTTTCATGCTTCCAGGGGCTCGGGAAGTTAATTAAATACCATTTGGAGGCATTTAATGTTCGAGCAAAAACGGCTGATTTTCGACAAAAGAGATAACACCCCCCCATTACGTCATGCTTCAGAAATGTGGAAAATGGTCCGTTTTCAAATGTTTTATTTTTGAACGTCAGTTCACATTTGTAGGTGGATCATCAGTGTTAGAGCTAAAATTAGCATGTTTAAAGTGATTTTCATGCTTCCAGGGGCTCGGGAAGTTAATTAAATACCATTTGGAGGCATTTAATGTTCGAGCAAAAACGGCTGATTTTCGACAAAAGAGATAACACCCCCCCATTACGTCATGCTTCAGAAATGTGGAAAATGGTCCGTTTTCAAATGTTTTATTTTTGAACGTCAGTTCACATTTGTAGGTGGATCATCAGTGTTAGAGCTAAAATTAGCATGTTTAAAGTGATTTTCATGCTTCCAGGGGCCCAAAACACAAGATTTATGGAATGGTTAAAAGTGCATGAAAATGGCCAATTTACTCACTCTGAGTTCTCAAAAAGGGTTTCTTCACCCCGGGAAGTTAATTAAATACCATTTGGAGGCATTTAATGTTCGAGCAAAAACGGCAGATTTTCGACAAAAGAGATAACACCCCCCCCATTACGTCATGCTTCAGAAATGTGGAAAATGGTCCGTTTTCAAATGTTTTATTTTTGAACGTCAGTTCACATTTGTAGGTGGATCATCAGTGTTAGAGCTAAAATTAGCATGTTTAAAGTGATTTTCATGCTTCCAGGGGCTCGGGAAGTTAATTAAATACCATTTGGAGGCATTTAATGTTCGAGCAAAAACGGCTGATTTTCGACAAAAGAGATAACACCCCCCCATTACGTCATGCTTCAGAAATGTGGAAAATGGTCCGTTTTCAAATGTTTTATTTTTGAACGTCAGTTCACATTTGTAGGTGGATCATCAGTGTTAGAGCTAAAATTAGCATGTTTAAAGTGATTTTCATGCTTCCAGGGGCCCAAAACACAAGATTTATGGAATGGTTAAAAGTGCATGAAAATGGCCAATTTACTCACTCTGAGTTCTCAAAAAGGGTTTCTTCACCCCGGGAAGTTAATTAAATACCATTTGGAGGCATTTAATGTTCGAGCAAAAACGGCTGATTTTCGACAAAAGAGATAACACCCCCCCATTACGTCATGCTTCAGAAATGTGGAAAATGGTCCGTTTTCAAATGTTTTATTTTTGAACGTCAGTTCACATTTGTAGGTGGATCATCAGTGTTAGAGCTAAAATTAGCATGTTTAAAGTGATTTTCATGCTTCCAGGGGCTCGGGAAGTTAATTAAATACCATTTGGAGGCATTTAATGTTCGAGCAAAAACGGCTGATTTTCGACAAAAGAGATAACACCCCCCCATTACGTCATGCTTCAGAAATGTGGAAAATGGTCCGTTTTCAAATGTTTTATTTTTGAACGTCAGTTCACATTTGTAGGTGGATCATCAGTGTTAGAGCTAAAATTAGCATGTTTAAAGTGATTTTCATGCTTCCAGGGGCTCGGGAAGTTAATTAAATACCATTTGGAGGCATTTAATGTTCGAGCAAAAACGGCTGATTTTCGACAAAAGAGATAACACCCCCCCATTACGTCATGCTTCAGAAATGTGGAAAATGGTCCGTTTTCAAATGTTTTATTTTTGAACGTCAGTTCACATTTGTAGGTGGATCATCAGTGTTAGAGCTAAAATTAGCATGTTTAAAGTGATTTTCATGCTTCCAGGGGCCCAAAACACAAGATTTATGGAATGGTTAAAAGTGCATGAAAATGGCCAATTTACTCACTCTGAGTTCTCAAAAAGGGTTTCTTCACCCCGGGAAGTTAATTAAATACCATTTGGAGGCATTTAATGTTCGAGCAAAAACGGCTGATTTTCGACAAAAGAGATAACACCCCCGTATTACGTCATGCTTCAGAAATGTGGAAAATGGTCCGTTTTCAAATGTTTTATTTTTGAACGTCAGTTCACATTTGTAGGTGGATCATCAGTGTTAGAGCTAAAATTAGCATGTTTAAAGTGATTTTCATGCTTCCAGGGGCTCGGGAAGTTAATTAAATACCATTTGGAGGCATTTAATGTTCGAGCAAAAACGGCTGATTTTCGACAAAAGAGATAACACCCCCCCATTACGTCATGCTTCAGAAATGTGGAAAATGGTCCGTTTTCAAATGTTTTATTTTTGAACGTCAGTTCACATTTGTAGGTGGATCATCAGTGTTAGAGCTAAAATTAGCATGTTTAAAGTGATTTTCATGCTTCCAGGGGCCCCAAACACAAGATTTATGGAATGGTTAAAAGTGCATGAAAATGGCCAATTTACTCACTCTGAGTTCTCAAAAAGGGTTTCTTCACCCCGGGAAGTTAATTAAATACCATTTGGAGGCATTTAATGTTCGAGCAAAAACGGCTGATTTTCGACAAAAGAGATAACACCCCCCCATTACGTCATGCTTCAGAAATGTGGAAAATGGTCCGTTTTTCAAATGTTTTATTTTTGAACGTCAGTTCACATTTGTAGGTGGATCATCAGTGTTAGAGCTAAAATTAGCATGTTTAAAGTGATTTTCATGCTTCCAGGGGCTCGGGAAGTTAATTAAATACCATTTGGAGGCATTTAATGTTCGAGCAAAAACGGCTGATTTTCGACAAAAGAGATAACACCCCCCCATTACGTCATGCTTCAGAAATGTGGAAAATGGTCCGTTTTCAAATGTTTTATTTTTGAACGTCAGTTCACATTTGTAGGTGGATCATCAGTGTTAGAGCTAAAATTAGCATGTTTAAAGTGATTTTCATGCTTCCAGGGGCTCGGGAAGTTAATTAAATACCATTTGGAGGCATTTAATGTTCGAGCAAAAACGGCTGATTTTCGACAAAAGAGATAACACCCCCCCCATTACGTCATGCTTCAGAAATGTGGAAAATGGTCCGTTTTCAAATGTTTTATTTTTGAACGTCAGTTCACATTTGTAGGTGGATCATCAGTGTTAGAGCTAAAATTAGCATGTTTAAAGTGATTTTCATGCTTCCAGGGGCCCAAAACACAAGATTTATGGAATGGTTAAAAGTGCATGAAAATGGCCAATTTACTCACTCTGAGTTCTCAAAAAGGGTTTCTTCACCCCGGGAAGTTAATTAAATACCATTTGGAGGCATTTAATGTTCGAGCAAAAACGGCTGATTTTCGACAAAAGAGATAACACCCCCGTATTACGTCATGCTTCAGAAATGTGGAAAATGGTCCGTTTTCAAATGTTTTATTTTTGAACGTCAGTTCACATTTGTAGGTGGATCATCAGTGTTAGAGCTAAAATTAGCATGTTTAAAGTGATTTTCATGCTTCCAGGGGCTCGGGAAGTTAATTAAATACCATTTGGAGGCATTTAATGTTCGAGCAAAAACGGCTGATTTTCGACAAAAGAGATAACACCCCCCCATTACGTCATGCTTCAGAAATGTGGAAAATGGTCCGTTTTCAAATGTTTTATTTTTGAACGTCAGTTCACATTTGTAGGTGGATCATCAGTGTTAGAGCTAAAATTAGCATGTTTAAAGTGATTTTCATGCTTCCAGGGGCCCCAAACACAAGATTTATGGAATGGTTAAAAGTGCATGAAAATGGCCAATTTACTCACTCTGAGTTCTCAAAAAGGTTTCTTCACCCCGGGAAGTTAATTAAATACCATTTGGAGGCATTTAATGTTCGAGCAAAAACGGCTGATTTTCGACAAAAGAGATAACACCCCCCCATTACGTCATGCTTCAGAAATGTGGAAAATGGTCCGTTTTAAAATGTTTTATTTTTGAACGTCAGTTCACATTTGTAGGTGGATCATCAGTGTTAGAGCTAAAATTAGCATGTTTAAAGTGATTTTCATGCTTCCAGGGGCTCGGGAAGTTAATTAAATACCATTTGGAGGCATTTAATGTTCGAGCAAAAACGGCTGATTTTCGACAAAAGAGATAACACCCCCCCATTACGTCATGCTTCAGAAATGTGGAAAATGGTCCGTTTTCAAATGTTTTATTTTTGAACGTCAGTTCACATTTGTAGGTGGATCATCAGTGTTAGAGCTAAAATTAGCATGTTTAAAGTGATTTTCATGCTGCCAGGGGCCCAAAACACAAGATTTATGGAATGGTTAAAAGTGCATGAAAATGGCCAATTTACTCACTCTGAGTTCTCAAAAAGGGTTTCTTCACCCCGGGAAGTTAATTAAATACCATTTGGAGGCATTTAATGTTCGAGCAAAAACGGCTGATTTTCGACAAAAGAGATAACACCCCCCCATTACGTCATGCTTCAGAAATGTGGAAAATGGTCCGTTTTCAAATGTTTTATTTTTGAACGTCAGTTCACATTTGTAGGTGGATCATCAGTGTTAGAGCTAAAATTAGCATGTTTAAAGTGATTTTCATGCTTCCAGGGGCTCGGGAAGTTAATTAAATACCATTTGGAGGCATTTAATGTTCGAGCAAAAACGGCTGATTTTCGACAAAAGAGATAACACCCCCCCATTACGTCATGCTTCAGAAATGTGGAAAATGGTCCGTTTTCAAATGTTTTATTTTTGAACGTCAGTTCACATTTGTAGGTGGATCATCAGTGTTAGAGCTAAAATTAGCATGTTTAAAGTGATTTTCATGCTTCCAGGGGCTCGGGAAGTTAATTAAATACCATTTGGAGGCATTTAATGTTCGAGCAAAAACGGCTGATTTTCGACAAAAGAGATAACACCCCCCCATTACGTCATGCTTCAGAAATGTGGAAAATGGTCCGTTTTCAAATGTTTTATTTTTGAACGTCAGTTCACATTTGTAGGTGGATCATCAGTGTTAGAGCTAAAATTAGCATGTTTAAAGTGATTTTCATGCTTCCAGGGGCTCGGGAAGTTAATTAAATACCATTTGGAGGCATTTAATGTTCGAGCAAAAACGGCTGATTTTCGACAAAAGAGATAACACCCCCCCATTACGTCATGCTTCAGAAATGTGGAAAATGGTCCGTTTTCAAATGTTTTATTTTTGAACGTCAGTTCACATTTGTAGGTGGATCATCAGTGTTAGAGCTAAAATTAGCATGTTTAAAGTGATTTTCATGCTTCCAGGGGCCCAAAACACAAGATTTATGGAATGGTTAAAAGTGCATGAAAATGGCCAATTTACTCACTCTGAGTTCTCAAAAAGGGTTTCTTCACCCCGGGAAGTTAATTAAATACCATTTGGAGGCATTTAATGTTCGAGCAAAAACGGCTGATTTTCGACAAAAGAGATAACACCCCCCCATTACGTCATGCTTCAGAAATGTGGAAAATGGTCCGTTTTCAAATGTTTTATTTTTGAACGTCAGTTCACATTTGTAGGTGGATCATCAGTGTTAGAGCTAAAATTAGCATGTTTAAAGTGATTTTCATGCTTCCAGGGGCTCGGGAAGTTAATTAAATACCATTTGGAGGCATTTAATGTTCGAGCAAAAACGGCTGATTTTCGACAAAAGAGATAACACCCCCCCATTACGTCATGCTTCAGAAATGTGGAAAATGGTCCGTTTTCAAATGTTTTATTTTTGAACGTCAGTTCACATTTGTAGGTGGATCATCAGTGTTAGAGCTAAAATTAGCATGTTTAAAGTGATTTTCATGCTTCCAGGGGCCCAAAACACAAGATTTATGGAATGGTTAAAAGTGCATGAAAATGGCCAATTTACTCACTCTGAGTTCTCAAAAAGGGTTTCTTCACCCCGGGAAGTTAATTAAATACCATTTGGAGGCATTTAATGTTCGAGCAAAAACGGCTGATTTTCGACAAAAGAGATAACACCCCCCCATTACGTCATGCTTCAGAAATGTGGAAAATGGTCCGTTTTCAAATGTTTTATTTTTGAACGTCAGTTCACATTTGTAGGTGGATCATCAGTGTTAGAGCTAAAATTAGCATGTTTAAAGTGATTTTCATGCTTCCAGGGGCTCGGGAAGTTAATTAAATACCATTTGGAGGCATTTAATGTTCGAGCAAAAACGGCTGATTTTCGACAAAAGAGATAACACCCCCCCATTACGTCATGCTTCAGAAATGTGGAAAATGGTCCGTTTTCAAATGTTTTATTTTTGAACGTCAGTTCACATTTGTAGGTGGATCATCAGTGTTAGAGCTAAAATTAGCATGTTTAAAGTGATTTTCATGCTTCCAGGGGCTCGGGAAGTTAATTAAATACCATTTGGAGGCATTTAATGTTCGAGCAAAAACGGCTGATTTTCGACAAGAGATAACACCCCCCCATTACGTCATGCTTCAGAAATGTGGAAAATGGTCCGTTTTCAAATGTTTTATTTTTGAACGTCAGTTCACATTTGTAGGTGGATCATCAGTGTTAGAGCTAAAATTAGCATGTTTAAAGTGATTTTCATGCTTCCAGGGGCTCGGGAAGTTAATTAAATACCATTTGGAGGCATTTAATGTTCGAGCAAAAACGGCTGATTTTCGACAAAAGAGATAACACCCCCCCATTACGTCATGCTTCAGAAATGTGGAAAATGGTCCGTTTTCAAATGTTTTATTTTTGAACGTCAGTTCACATTTGTAGGTGGATCATCAGTGTTAGAGCTAAAATTAGCATGTTTAAAGTGATTTTCATGCTTCCAGGGGCCCAAAACACAAGATTTATGGAATGGTTAAAAGTGCATGAAAATGGCCAATTTACTCACTCTGAGTTCTCAAAAAGGGTTTCTTCACCCCGGGAAGTTAATTAAATACCATTTGGAGGCATTTAATGTTCGAGCAAAAACGGCTGATTTTCGACAAAAGAGATAACACCCCCCCATTACGTCATGCTTCAGAAATGTCGAAAATGGTCCGTTTTCAAATGTTTTATTTTTGAACGTCAGTTCACATTTGTAGGTGGATAATCAGTGTTAGAGCTAAAATTAGCATGTTTAAAGTGATTTTCATGCTTCCAGGGGCCCAAAACACAAGATTTATGGAATGGTTAAAAGTGCATGAAAATGGCCAATTTACTCACTCTGAGTTCTCAAAAAGGGTTTCTTCACCCCGGGAAGTTAATTAAATACCATTTGGAGGCATTTAATGTTCGAGCAAAAACGGCTGATTTTCGACAAAAGAGATAACACCCCCCCATTACGTCATGCTTCAGAAATGTGGAAAATGGTCCGTTTTCAAATGTTTTATTTTTGAACGTCAGTTCACATTTGTAGGTGGATCATCAGTGTTAGAGCTAAAATTAGCATGTTTAAAGTGATTTTCATGCTTCCAGGGGCTCGGGAAGTTAATTAAATACCATTTGGAGGCATTTAATGTTCGAGCAAAAACGGCTGATTTTCGACAAAAGAGATAACACCCCCCCATTACGTCATGCTTCAGAAATGTGGAAAATGGTCCGTTTTCAAATGTTTTATTTTTGAACGTCAGTTCACATTTGTAGGTGGATCATCAGTGTTAGAGCTAAAATTAGCATGTTTAAAGTGATTTTCATGCTTCCAGGGGCCCAAAACACAAGATTTATGGAATGGTTAAAAGTGCATGAAAATGGCCAATTTACTCACTCTGAGTTCTCAAAAAGGGTTTCTTCACCCCGGGAAGTTAATTAAATACCATTTGGAGGCATTTAATGTTCGAGCAAAAACGGCAGATTTTCGACAAAAGAGATAACACCCCCCCATTACGTCATGCTTCAGAAATGTGGAAAATGGTCCGTTTTCAAATGTTTTATTTTTGAACGTCAGTTCACATTTGTAGGTGGATCATCAGTGTTAGAGCTAAAATTAGCATGTTTAAAGTGATTTTCATGCTTCCAGGGGCTCGGGAAGTTAATTAAATACCATTTGGAGGCATTTAATGTTCGAGCAAAAACGGCTGATTTTCGACAAAAGAGATAACACCCCCCCATTACGTCATGCTTCAGAAATGTGGAAAATGGTCCGTTTTCAAATGTTTTATTTTTGAACGTCAGTTCACATTTGTAGGTGGATCATCAGTGTTAGAGCTAAAATTAGCATGTTTAAAGTGATTTTCATGCTTCCAGGGGCCCAAAACACAAGATTTATGGAATGGTTAAAAGTGCATGAAAATGGCCAATTTACTCACTCTGAGTTCTCAAAAAGGGTTTCTTCACCCCGGGAAGTTAATTAAATACCATTTGGAGGCATTTAATGTTCGAGCAAAAACGGCAGATTTTCGACAAAAGAGATAACACCCCCCCATTACGTCATGCTTCAGAAATGTGGAAAATGGTCCGTTTTCAAATGTTTTATTTTTGAACGTCAGTTCACATTTGTAGGTGGATCATCAGTGTTAGAGCTAAAATTAGCATGTTTAAAGTGATTTTCATGCTTCCAGGGGCTCGGGAAGTTAATTAAATACCATTTGGAGGCATTTAATGTTCGAGCAAAAACGGCTGATTTTCGACAAAAGAGATAACACCCCCCCATTACGTCATGCTTCAGAAATGTGGAAAATGGTCCGTTTTCAAATGTTTTATTTTTGAACGTCAGTTCTCATTTGTAGGTGGATCATCAGTGTTAGAGCTAAAATTAGCATGTTTAAAGTGATTTTCATGCTTCCAGGGGCTCGGGAAGTTAATTAAATACCATTTGGAGGCATTTAATGTTCGAGCAAAAACGGCTGATTTTCGACAAAAGAGATAACACCCCCCCATTACGTCATGCTTCAGAAATGTGGAAAATGGTCCGTTTTCAAATGTTTTATTTTTGAACGTCAGTTCACATTTGTAGGTGGATCATCAGTGTTAGAGCTAAAATTAGCATGTTTAAAGTGATTTTCATGCTTCCAGGGGCTCGGGAAGTTAATTAAATACCATTTGGAGGCATTTAATGTTCGAGCAAAAACGGCTGATTTTCGACAAAAGAGATAACACCCCCCCATTACGTCATGCTTCAGAAATGTGGAAAATGGTCCGTTTTCAAATGTTTTATTTTTGAACGTCAGTTCACATTTGTAGGTGGATCATCAGTGTTAGAGCTAAAATTAGCATGTTTAAAGTGATTTTCATGCTTCCAGGGGCCCAAAACACAAGATTTATGGAATGGTTAAAAGTGCATGAAAATGGCCAATTTACTCACTCTGAGTTCTCAAAAAGGGTTTCTTCACCCCGGGAAGTTAATTAAATACCATTTGGAGGCATTTAATGTTCGAGCAAAAACGGCTGATTTTCGACAAAAGAGATAACACCCCCCCATTACGTCATGCTTCAGAAATGTGGAAAATGGTCCGTTTTCAAATGTTTTATTTTTGAACGTCAGTTCACATTTGTAGGTGGATCATCAGTGTTAGAGCTAAAATTAGCATGTTTAAAGTGATTTTCATGCTTCCAGGGGCTCGGGAAGTTAATTAAATACCATTTGGAGGCATTTAATGTTCGAGCAAAAACGGCTGATTTTCGACAAAAGAGATAACACCCCCCCATTACGTCATGCTTCAGAAATGTGGAAAATGGTCCGTTTTCAAATGTTTTATTTTTGAACGTCAGTTCACATTTGTAGGTGGATCATCAGTGTTAGAGCTAAAATTAGCATGTTTAAAGTGATTTTCATGCTTCCAGGGGCCCAAAACACAAGATTTATGGAATGGTTAAAAGTGCATGAAAATGGCCAATTTACTCACTCTGAGTTCTCAAAAAGGGTTTCTTCACCCCGGGAAGTTAATTAAATACCATTTGGAGGCATTTAATGTTCGAGCAAAAACGGCTGATTTTCGACAAAAGAGATAACACCCCCCCATTACGTCATGCTTCAGAAATGTGGAAAATGGTCCGTTTTCAAATGTTTTATTTTTGAACGTCAGTTCACATTTGTAGGTGGATCATCAGTGTTAGAGCTAAAATTAGCATGTTTAAAGTGATTTTCATGCTTCCAGGGGCTCGGGAAGTTAATTAAATACCATTTGGAGGCATTTAATGTTCGAGCAAAAACGGCTGATTTTCGACAAAAGAGATAACACCCCCCATTACGTCATGCTTCAGAAATGTGGAAAATGGTCCGTTTTCAAATGTTTTATTTTTGAACGTCAGTTCACATTTGTAGGTGGATCATCAGTGTTAGAGCTAAAATTAGCATGTTTAAAGTGATTTTCATGCTTCCAGGGGCTCGGGAAGTTAATTAAATACCATTTGGAGGCATTTAATGTTCGAGCAAAAACGGCTGATTTTCGACAAAAGAGATAACACCCCCCCATTACGTCATGCTTCAGAAATGTGGAAAATGGTCCGTTTTCAAATGTTTTATTTTTGAACGTCAGTTCACATTTGTAGGTGGATCATCAGTGTTAGAGCTAAAATTAGCATGTTTAAAGTGATTTTCATGCTTCCAGGGGCCCAAAACACAAGATTTATGGAATGGTTAAAAGTGCATGAAAATGGCCAATTTACTCACTCTGAGTTCTCAAAAAGGGTTTCTTCACCCCGGGAAGTTAATTAAATACCATTTGGAGGCATTTAATGTTCGAGGAAAAACGGCTGATTTTCGACAAAAGAGATAACACCCCCCCCATTACGTCATGCTTCAGAAATGTGGAAAATGGTCCGTTTTCAAATGTTTTATTTTTGAACGTCAGTTCACATTTGTAGGTGGATCATCAGTGTTAGAGCTAAAATTAGCATGTTTAAAGTGATTTTCATGCTTCCAGGGGCTCGGGAAGTTAATTAAATACCATTTGGAGGCATTTAATGTTCGAGCAAAAACGGCTGATTTTCGACAAAAGAGATAACACCCCCCCATTACGTCATGCTTCAGAAATGTGGAAAATGGTCCGTTTTCAAATGTTTTATTTTTGAACGTCAGTTCACATTTGTAGGTGGATCATCAGTGTTAGAGCTAAAATTAGCATGTTTAAAGTGATTTTCATGCTTCCAGGGGCCCAAAACACAAGATTTATGGAATGGTTAAAAGTGCATGAAAATGGCCAATTTACTCACTCTGAGTTCTCAAAAAGGGTTTCTTCACCCCGGGAAGTTAATTAAATACCATTTGGAGGCATTTAATGTTCGAGCAAAAACGGCTGATTTTCGACAAAAGAGATAACACCCCCCCATTACGTCATGCTTCAGAAATGTGGAAAATGGTCCGTTTTCAAATGTTTTATTTTTGAATGTCAGTTCACATTTGTAGGTGGATCATCAGTGTTAGAGCTAAAATTAGCATGTTTAAAGTGATTTTCATGCTTCCAGGGGCTCGGGAAGTTAATTAAATACCATTTGGAGGCATTTAATGTTCGAGCAAAAACGGCTGATTTTCGACAAAAGAGATAACACCCCCCCCATTACGTCATGCTTCAGAAATGTGGAAAATGGTCCGTTTTCAAATGTTTTATTTTTGAACGTCAGTTCACATTTGTAGGTGGATCATCTGTGTTAGAGCTAAAATTAGCATGTTTAAAGTGATTTTCATGCTTCCAGGGGCCCAAAACACAAGATTTATGGAATGGTTAAAAGTGCATGAAAATGGCCAATTTACTCACTCTGAGTTCTCAAAAAGGGTTTCTTCACCTCGGGAAGTTAATTAAATACCATTTGGAGGCATTTAATGTTCGAGCAAAAACGGCTGATTTTCGACAAAAGAGATAACACCCCCCCATTACGTCATGCTTCAGAAATGTGGAATATGGTCCGTTTTCAAATGTTTTATTTTTGAACGTCAGTTCACATTCGTAGGTGGATCATCAGTGTTAGAGCTAAAATTAGCATGTTTAAAGTGATTTTCATGCTTCCAGGGGCTCGGGAAGTTAATTAAATACCATTTGGAGGCATTTAATGTTCGAGCAAAAACGGCTGATTTTCGACAAAAGAGATAACACCCCCCCATTACGTCATGCTTCAGAAATGTGGAAAATGGTCCGTTTTCAAATGTTTTATTTTTGAACGTCAGTTCACATTTGTAGGTGGATCATCAGTGTTAGAGCTAAAATTAGCATGTTTAAAGTGATTTTCATGCTTCCAGGGGCCCAAAACACAAGATTTATGGAATGGTTAAAAGTGCATGAAAATGGCCAATTTACTCACTCTGAGTTCTCAAAAAGGGTTTCTTCACCCCGGGAAGTTAATTAAATACCATTTGGAGGCATTTAATGTTCGAGCAAAAACGGCTGATTTTCGACAAAAGAGATAACACCCCCCCATTACGTCATGCTTCAGAAATGTGGAAAATGGTCCGTTTTCAAATGTTTTATTTTTGAACGTCAGTTCACATTTGTAGGTGGATCATCAGTGTTAGAGCTAAAATTAGCATGTTTAAAGTGATTTTCATGCTTCCAGGGGCTCGGGAAGTTAATTAAATACCATTTGGAGGCATTTAATGTTCGAGCAAAAACGGCTGATTTTCGACAAAAGAGATAACACCCCCCCATTACGTCATGCTTCAGAAATGTGGAAAATGGTCCGTTTTCAAATGTTTTATTTTTGAACGTCAGTTCACATTTGTAGGTGGATCATCAGTGTTAGAGCTAAAATTAGCATGTTTAAAGTGATTTTCATGCTTCCAGGGGCCCAAAACACAAGATTTATGGAATGGTTAAAAGTGCATGAAAATGGCCAATTTACTCACTCTGAGTTCTCAAAAAGGGTTTCTTCACCCCGGGAAGTTAATTAAATACCATTTGGAGGCATTTAATGTTCGAGCAAAAACGGCTGATTTTCGACAAAAGAGATAACACCCCCCCATTACGTCATGCTTCAGAAATGTGGAAAATGGTCCGTTTTCAAATGTTTTATTTTTGAACGTCAGTTCACATTTGTAGGTGGATCATCAGTGTTAGAGCTAAAATTAGCATGTTTAAAGTGATTTTCATGCTTCCAGGGGCTCGGGAAGTTAATTAAATACCATTTGGAGGCATTTAATGTTCGAGCAAAAACGGCTGATTTTCGACAAAAGAGATAACACCCCCCCATTACGTCATGCTTCAGAAATGTGGAAAATGGTCCGTTTTCAAATGTTTTATTTTTGAACGTCAGTTCACATTTGTAGGTGGATCATCAGTGTTAGAGCTAAAATTAGCATGTTTAAAGTGATTTTCATGCTTCCAGGGGCTCGGGAAGTTAATTAAATACCATTTGGAGGCATTTAATGTTCGAGCAAAAACGGCTGATTTTCGACAAAAGAGATAACACCCCCCCATTACGTCATGCTTCAGAAATGTGGAAAATGGTCCGTTTTCAAATGTTTTATTTTTGAACGTCAGTTCACATTTGTAGGTGGATCATCAGTGTTAGAGCTAAAATTAGCATGTTTAAAGTGATTTTCATGCTTCCAGGGGTTTGGGAAGTTAATTAAATACCATTTGGAGGCATTTAATGTTCGAGCAAAAACGGCTGATTTTCGACAAAAGAGATAACACCCCCCCATTACGTCATGCTTCAGAAATGTGGAAAATGGTCCGTTTTCAAATGTTTTATTTTTGAACGTCAGTTCACATTTGTAGGTGGATCATCAGTGTTAGAGCTAAAATTAGCATGTTTAAAGTGATTTTCATGCTTCCAGGGGCCCAAAACACAAGATTTATGGAATGGTTAAAAGTGCATGAAAATGGCCAATTTACTCACTCTGAGTTCTCAAAAAGGGTTTCTTCACCCCGGGAAGTTAATTAAATACCATTTGGAGGCATTTAATGTTCGAGCAAAAACGGCAGATTTTTGACAAAAGAGATAACACCCCCCCATTACGTCATGCTTCAGAAATGTGGAAAATGGTCCGTTTTCAAATGTTTTATTTTTGAACGTCAGTTCACATTTGTAGGTGGATCATCAGTGTTAGAGCTAAAATTAGCATGTTTAAAGTGATTTTCATGCTTCCAGGGGCTCGGGAAGTTAATTAAATACCATTTGGAGGCATTTAATGTTCGAGCAAAAACGGCTGATTTTCAACAAAAGAGATAACACCCCCCCATTACGTCATGCTTCAGAAATGTGGAAAATGGTCCGTTTTCAAATGTTTTATTTTTGAACGTCAGTTCACATTTGTAGGTGGATCATCAGTGTTAGAGCTAAAATTAGCATGTTTAAAGTGATTTTCATGCTTCCAGGGGCCCAAAACACAAGATTTATGGAATGGTTAAAAGTGCATGAAAATGGCCAATTTACTCACTCTGAGTTCTCAAAAAGGGTTTCTTCACCCCGGGAAGTTAATTAAATACCATTTGGAGGCATTTAATGTTCGAGCAAAAACGGCTGATTTTCGACAAAAGAGATAACACCCCCCCATTACGTCATGCTTCAGAAATGTGGAAAATGGTCCGTTTTCAAATGTTTTATTTTTGAACGTCAGTTCACATTTGTAGGTGGATCATCAGTGTTAGAGCTAAAATTAGCATGTTTAAAGTGATTTTCATGCTTCCAGGGGCTCGGGAAGTTAATTAAATACCATTTGGAGGCATTAAATGTTCGAGCAAAAACGGCTGATTTTCGACAAAAGAGATAACACCCCCCCATTACGTCATGCTTCAGAAATGTGGAAAATGGTCCGTTTTCAAATGTTTTATTTTTGAACGTCAGTTCACATTTGTAGGTGGATCATCAGTGTTAGAGCTAAAATTAGCATGTTTAAAGTGATTTTCATGCTTCCAGGGGCTCGGGAAGTTAATTAAATACCATTTGGAGGCATTTAATGTTCGAGCAAAAACGGCTGATTTTCGACAAAAGAGATAACACCCCCCCATTACGTCATGCTTCAGAAATGTGGAAAATGGTCCGTTTTCAAATGTTTTATTTTTGAACGTCAGTTCACATTTGTAGGTGGATCATCAGTGTTAGAGCTAAAATTAGCATGTTTAAAGTGATTTTCATGCTTCCAGGGGCCCAAAACACAAGATTTATGGAATGGTTAAAAGTGCATGAAAATGGCCAATTTACTCACTCTGAGTTCTCAAAAAGGGTTTCTTCACCCCGGGAAGTTAATTAAATACCATTTGGAGGCATTTAATGTTCGAGCAAAAACGGCTGATTTTCGACAAAAGAGATAACACCCCCGTATTACGTCATGCTTCAGAAATGTGGAAAATGGTCCGTTTTCAAATGTTTTATTTTTGAACGTCAGTTCACATTTGTAGGTGGATCATCAGTGTTAGAGCTAAAATTAGCATGTTTAAAGTGATTTTCATGCTTCCAGGGGCTCGGGAAGTTAATTAAATACCATTTGGAGGCATTTAATGTTCGAGCAAAAACGGCTGATTTTCGACAAAAGAGATAACACCCCCCCATTACGTCATGCTTCAGAAATGTGGAAAATGGTCCGTTTTCAAATGTTTTATTTTTGAACGTCAGTTCACATTTGTAGGTGGATCATCAGTGTTAGAGCTAAAATTAGCATGTTTAAAGTGATTTTCATGCTTCCAGGGGCCCCAAACACAAGATTTATGGAATGGTTAAAAGTGCATGAAAATGGCCAATTTACTCACTCTGAGTTCTCAAAAAGGGTTTCTTCACCCCGGGAAGTTAATTAAATACCATTTGGAGGCATTTAATGTTCGAGCAAAAACGGCTGATTTTCGACAAAAGAGATAACACCCCCCCATTACGTCATGCTTCAGAAATGTGGAAAATGGTCCGTTTTCAAATGTTTTATTTTTGAACGTCAGTTCACATTTGTAGGTGGATCATCAGTGTTAGAGCTAAAATTAGCATGTTTAAAGTGATTTTCATGCTTCCAGGGGCTCGGGAAGTTAATTAAATACCATTTGGAGGCATTTAATGTTCGAGCAAAAACGGCTGATTTTCGACAAAAGAGATAACACCCCCCCATTACGTCATGCTTCAGAAATGTGGAAAATGGTCCGTTTTCAAATGTTTAATTTTTGAACGTCAGTTCACATTTGTAGGTGGATCATCAGTGTTAGAGCTAAAATTAGCATGTTTAAAGTGATTTTCATGCTTCCAGGGGCTCGGGAAGTTAATTAAATAACATTTGGAGGCATTTAATGTTCGAGCAAAAACGGCTGATTTTCGACAAAAGAGATAACACCCCCCCATTACGTCATGCTTCAGAAATGTGGAAAATGGTCCGTTTTCAAATGTTTTATTTTTGAACGTCAGTTCACATTTGTAGGTGGATCATCAGTGTTAGAGCTAAAATTAGCATGTTTAAAGTGATTTTCATGCTTCCAGGGGCCCAAAACACAAGATTTATGGAATGGTTAAAAGTGCATGAAAATGGCCAATTTACTCACTCTGAGTTCTCAAAAAGGGTTTCTTCACCCCGGGAAGTTAATTAAATACCATTTGGAGGCATTTAATGTTCGAGCAAAAACGGCTGATTTTCGACAAAAGAGATAACACCCCCGTATTACGTCATGCTTCAGAAATGTGGAAAATGGTCCGTTTTCAAATGTTTTATTTTTGAACGTCAGTTCACATTTGTAGGTGGATCATCAGTGTTAGAGCTAAAATTAGCATGTTTAAAGTGATTTTCATGCTTCCAGGGGCTCGGGAAGTTAATTAAATACCATTTGGAGGCATTTAATGTTCGAGCAAAAACGGCTGATTTTCGACAAAAGAGATAACACCCCCCCATTACGTCATGCTTCAGAAATGTGGAAAATGGTCCGTTTTCAAATGTTTTATTTTTGAACGTCAGTTCACATTTGTAGGTGGATCATCAGTGTTAGAGCTAAAATTAGCATGTTTAAAGTGATTTTCATGCTTCCAGGGGCCCCAAACACAAGATTTATGGAATGGTTAAAAGTGCATGAAAATGGCCAATTTACTCACTCTGAGTTCTCAAAAAGGGTTTCTTCACCCCGGGAAGTTAATTAAATACCATTTGGAGGCATTTAATGTTCGAGCAAAAACGGCTGATTTTCGACAAAAGAGATAACACCCCCCCATTACGTCATGCTTCAGAAATGTGGAAAATGGTCCGTTTTCAAATGTTTTATTTTTGAACGTCAGTTCACATTTGTAGGTGGATCATCAGTGTTAGAGCTAAAATTAGCATGTTTAAAGTGATTTTCATGCTTCCAGGGGCTCGGGAAGTTAATTAAATACCATTTGGAGGCATTTAATGTTCGAGCAAAAACGGCTGATTTTCGACAAAAGAGATAACACCCCCCCATTACGTCATGCTTCAGAAATGTGGAAAATGGTCCGTTTTCAAATGTTTTATTTTTGAACGTCAGTTCACATTTGTAGGTGGATCATCAGTGTTAGAGCTAAAATTAGCATGTTTAAAGTGATTTTCATGCTTCCAGGGGCCCAAAACACAAGATTTATGGAATGGTTAAAAGTGCATGAAAATGGCCAATTTACTCACTCTGAGTTCTCAAAAAGGGTTTCTTCACCCCGGGAAGTTAATTAAATACCATTTGGAGGCATTTAATGTTCGAGCAAAAACGGCTGATTTTCGACAAAAGAGATAACACCCCCCCATTACGTCATGCTTCAGAAATGTGGAAAATGGTCCGTTTTCAAATGTTTTATTTTTGAACGTCAGTTCACATTTGTAGGTGGATCATCAGTGTTAGAGCTAAAATTAGCATGTTTAAAGTGATTTTCATGCTTCCAGGGGCTCGGGAAGTTAATTAAATACCATTTGGAGGCATTTAATGTTCGAGCAAAAACGGCTGATTTTCGACAAAAGAGATAACACCCCCCCATTACGTCATGCTTCAGAAATGTGGAAAATGGTCCGTTTTCAAATGTTTTATTTTTGAACGTCAGTTCACATTTGTAGGTGGATCATCAGTGTTAGAGCTAAAATTAGCATGTTTAAAGTGATTTTCATGCTTCCAGGGGCTCGGGAAGTTAATTAAATACCATTTGGAGGCATTTAATGTTCGAGCAAAAACGGCTGATTTTCGACAAAAGAGATAACACCCCCCCATTACGTCATGCTTCAGAAATGTGGAAAATGGTCCGTTTTCAAATGTTTTATTTTTGAACGTCAGTTCACATTTGTAGGTGGATCATCAGTGTTAGAGCTAAAATTAGCATGTTTAAAGTGATTTTCATGCTTCCAGGGGCTCGGGAAGTTAATTAAATACCATTTGGAGGCATTTAATGTTCGAGCAAAAACGGCTGATTTTCGACAAAAGAGATAACACCCCCCCATTACGTCATGCTTCAGAAATGTGGAAAATGGTCCGTTTTCAAATGTTTTATTTTTGAACGTCAGTTCACATTTGTAGGTGGATCATCAGTGTTAGAGCTAAAATTAGCATGTTTAAAGTGATTTTCATGCTTCCAGGGGCCCAAAACACAAGATTTATGGAATGGTTAAAAGTGCATGAAAATGGCCAATTTACTCACTCTGAGTTCTCAAAAAGGGTTTCTTCACCCCGGGAAGTTAATTAAATACCATTTGGAGGCATTTAATGTTCGAGCAAAAACGGCTGATTTTCGACAAAAGAGATAACACCCCCCCATTACGTCATGCTTCAGAAATGTGGAAAATGGTCCGTTTTCAAATGTTTTATTTTTGAACGTCAGTTCACATTTGTAGGTGGATCATCAGTGTTAGAGCTAAAATTAGCATGTTTAAAGTGATTTTCATGCTTCCAGGGGCTCGGGAAGTTAATTAAATACCATTTGGAGGCATTTAATGTTCGAGCAAAAACGGCTGATTTTCGACAAAAGAGATAACACCCCCCCATTACGTCATGCTTCAGAAATGTGGAAAATGGTCCGTTTTCAAATGTTTTATTTTTGAACGTCAGTTCACATTTGTAGGTGGATCATCAGTGTTAGAGCTAAAATTAGCATGTTTAAAGTGATTTTCATGCTTCCAGGGGCCCAAAACACAAGATTTATGGAATGGTTAAAAGTGCATGAAAATGGCCAATTTACTCACTCTGAGTTCTCAAAAAGGGTTTCTTCACCCCGGGAAGTTAATTAAATACCATTTGGAGGCATTTAATGTTCGAGCAAAAACGGCTGATTTTCGACAAAAGAGATAACACCCCCCCATTACGTCATGCTTCAG
The DNA here is from genome assembly GCF_964263255.1 of Lissotriton vulgaris. Taxonomy (NCBI): domain Eukaryota; kingdom Metazoa; phylum Chordata; class Amphibia; order Caudata; family Salamandridae; genus Lissotriton; species Lissotriton vulgaris. The sequence goes on from NW_028242415.1 coordinate 29,108, forward strand.
AAATGTGGAAAATGGTCCGTTTTCAAATGTTTTATTTTTGAACGTCGGTTCACATTTGTAGGTGGATCATCAGTGTTAGAGCTAAAATTAGCATGTTTAAAGTGATTTTCATGCTTCCAGGGGCTCGGGAAGTTAATTAAATACCATTTGGAGGCATTTAATGTTCGAGCAAAAACGGCTGATTTTCGACAAAAGAGATAACACCCCCCCATTACGTCATGCTTCAGAAATGTGGAAAATGGTCCGTTTTCAAATGTTTTATTTTTGAACGTCAGTTCACATTTGTAGGTGGATCATCAGTGTTAGAGCTAAAATTAGCATGTTTAAAGTGATTTTCATGCTTCCAGGGGCTCGGGAAGTTAATTAAATACCATTTGGAGGCATTTAATGTTCGAGCAAAAACGGCTGATTTTCGACAAAAGAGATAACACCCCCCCATTACGTCATGCTTCAGAAATGTGGAAAATGGTCCGTTTTCAAATGTTTTATTTTTGAACGTCAGTTCACATTTGTAGGTGGATCATCAGTGTTAGAGCTAAAATTAGCATGTTTAAAGTGATTTTCATGCTTCCAGGGGCTCGGGAAGTTAATTAAATACCATTTGGAGGCATTTAATGTTCGAGCAAAAACGGCTGATTTTCGACAAAAGAGATAACACCCCCCCATTACGTCATGCTTCAGAAATGTGGAAAATGGTCCGTTTTCAAATGTTTTATTTTTGAACGTCAGTTCACATTTGTAGGTGGATCATCAGTGTTAGAGCTAAAATTAGCATGTTTAAAGTGATTTTCATGCTTCCAGGGGCCCAAAACACAAGATTTATGGAATGGTTAAAAGTGCATGAAAATGGCCAATTTACTCACTCTGAGTTCTCAAAAAGGGTTTCTTCACCCCGGGAAGTTAATTAAATACCATTTGGAGGCATTTAATGTTCGAGCAAAAACGGCTGATTTTCGACAAAAGAGATAACACCCCCCCATTACGTCATGCTTCAGAAATGTGGAAAATGGTCCGTTTTCAAATGTTTTATTTTTGAACGTCAGTTCACATTTGTAGGTGGATCATCAGTGTTAGAGCTAAAATTAGCATGTTTAAAGTGATTTTCATGCTTCCAGGGGCCCAAAACACAAGATTTATGGAATGGTTAAAAGTGCATGAAAATGGCCAATTTACTCACTCTGAGTTCTCAAAAAGGGTTTCTTCACCCCGGGAAGTTAATTAAATACCATTTGGAGGCATTTAATGTTTGAGCAAAAACGGCTGATTTTCGACAAAAGAGATAACACCCCCCCATTACGTCATGCTTCAGAAATGTGGAAAATGGTCCGTTTTCAAATGTTTTATTTTTGAACGTCAGTTCACATTTGTAGGTGGATCATCAGTGTTAGAGCTAAAATTAGCATGTTTAAAGTGATTTTCATGCTTCCAGGGGCTCGGGAAGTTAATTAAATACCATTTGGAGGCATTTAATGTTCGAGCAAAAACGGCTGATTTTCGACTAAAGAGATAACACCCCCCCATTACGTCATGCTTCAGAAATGTGGAAAATGGTCCGTTTTCAAATGTTTTATTTTTGAACGTCAGTTCACATTTGTAGGTGGATCATGAGTGTTAGAGCTAAAATTAGCATGTTTAAAGTGATTTTCATGCTTCCAGGGGCTCGGGAAGTTAATTAAATACCATTTGGAGGCATTTAATGTTCGAGCAAAAACGGCTGATTTTCGACAAAAGAGATAACACCCCCCCATTACGTCATGCTTCAGAAATGTGGAAAATGGTCCGTTTTCAAATGTTTTATTTTTGAACGTCAGTTCACATTTGTAGGTGGATCATCAGTGTTAGAGCTAAAATTAGCATGTTTAAAGTGATTTTCATGCTTCCAGGGGCTCGGGAAGTTAATTAAATACCATTTGGAGGCATTTAATGTTCGAGCAAAAACGGCTGATTTTCGACAAAAGAGATAACACCCCCCCATTACGTCATGCTTCAGAAATGTGGAAAATGGTCCGTTTTCAAATGTTTTATTTTTGAACGTCAGTTCACATTTGTAGGTGGATCATCAGTGTTAGAGCTAAAATTAGCATGTTTAAAGTGATTTTCATGCTTCCAGGGGCCCAAAACACAAGATTTATGGAATGGTTAAAAGTGCATGAAAATGGCCAATTTACTCACTCTGAGTTCTCAAAAAGGGTTTCTTCACCCCGGGAAGTTAATTAAATACCATTTGGAGGCATTTAATGTTCGAGCAAAAACGGCTGATTTTCGACAAAAGAGATAACACCCCCCCATTACGTCATGCTTCAGAAATGTGGAAAATGGTCCATTTTCAAATGTTTTATTTTTGAACGTCAGTTCACATTTGTAGGTGGATCATCAGTGTTAGAGCTAAAATTAGCATGTTTAAAGTGATTTTCATGCTTCCAGGGGCTCGGGAAGTTAATTAAATACCATTTGGAGGCATTTAATGTTCGAGCAAAAACGGCTGATTTTCGACAAAAGAGATAACACCCCCCCATTACGTCATGCTTCAGAAATGTGGAAAATGGTCCGTTTTCAAATGTTTTATTTTTGAACGTCAGTTCACATTTGTAGGTGGATCATCAGTGTTAGAGCTAAAATTAGCATGTTTAAAGTGATTTTCATGCTTCCAGGGGCCCAAAACACAAGATTTATGGAATGGTTAAAAGTGCATGAAAATGGCCAATTTACTCACTCTGAGTTCTCAAAAAGGGTTTCTTCACCCCGGGAAGTTAATTAAATACCATTTGGAGGCATTTAATGTTCGAGCAAAAACGGCTGATTTTCGACAAAAGAGATAACACCCCCCCATTACGTCATGCTTCAGAAATGTGGAAAATGGTCCGTTTTCAAATGTTTTATTTTTGAACGTCAGTTCACATTTGTAGGTGGATCATCAGTGTTAGAGCTAAAATTAGCATGTTTAAAGTGATTTTCATGCTTCCAGGGGCTCGGGAAGTTAATTAAATACCATTTGGAGGCATTTAATGTTCGATCAAAAACGGCTGATTTTCGACAAAAGAGATAACACCCCCCCATTACGTCATGCTTCAGAAATGTGGAAAATGGTCCGTTTTCAAATGTTTTATTTTTGAACGTCAGTTCACATTTGTAGGTGGATCATCAGTGTTAGAGCTAAAATTAGCATGTTTAAAGTGATTTTCATGCTTCCAGGGGCTCGGGAAGTTAATTAAATACCATTTGGAGGCATTTAATGTTCGAGCAAAAACGGCTGATTTTCGACAAAAGAGATAACACCCCCCCATTACGTCATGCTTCAGAAATGTGGAAAATGGTCCGTTTTCAAATGTTTTATTTTTGAACGTCAGTTCACATTTGTAGGTGGATCATCAGTGTTAGAGCTAAAATTAGCATGTTTAAAGTGATTTTCATGCTTCCAGGGGCTCGGGAAGTTAATTAAATACCATTTGGAGGCATTTAATGTTCGAGCAAAAACGGCTGATTTTCGACAAAAGAGATAACACCCCCCCATTACGTCATGCTTCAGAAATGTGGAAAATGGTCCGTTTTCAAATGTTTTATTTTTGAACGTCAGTTCACATTTGTAGGTGGATCATCAGTGTTAGAGCTAAAATTAGCATGTTTAAAGTGATTTTCATGCTTCCAGGGGCCCAAAACACAAGATTTATGGAATGGTTAAAAGTGCATGAAAATGGCCAATTTACTCACTCTGAGTTCTCAAAAAGGGTTTCTTCACCCCGGGAAGTTAATTAAATACCATTTGGAGGCATTTAATGTTCGAGCAAAAACGGCTGATTTTCGACAAAAGAGATAACACCCCCCCATTACGTCATGCTTCAGAAATGTGGAAAATGGTCCGTTTTCAAATGTTTTATTTTTGAACGTCAGTTCACATTTGTAGGTGGATCATCAGTGTTAGAGCTAAAATTAGCATGTTTAAAGTGATTTTCATGCTTCCAGGGGCCCAAAACACAAGATTTATGGAATGGTTAAAAGTGCATGAAAATGGCCAATTTACTCACTCTGAGTTCTCAAAAAGGGTTTCTTCACCCTGGGAAGTTAATTAAATACCATTTGGAGGCATTTAATGTTCGAGCAAAAACGGCTGATTTTCGACAAAAGAGATAACACCCCCCCATTACGTCATGCTTCAGAAATGTGGAAAATGGTCCGTTTTCAAATGTTTTATTTTTGAACGTCAGTTCACATTTGTAGGTGGATCATCAGTGTTAGAGCTAAAATTAGCATGTTTAAAGTGATTTTCATGCTTCCAGGGGCTCGGGAAGTTAATTAAATACCATTTGGAGGCATTTAATGTTCGAGCAAAAACGGCTGATTTTCGACAAAAGAGATAACACCCCATTACGTCATGCTTCAGAAATGTGGAAAATGGTCCGTTTTCAAATGTTTTATTTTTGAACGTCAGTTCACATTTGTAGGTGGATCATCAGTGTTAGAGCTAAAATTAGCATGTTTAAAGTGATTTTCATGCTTCCAGGGGCCCAAAACACAAGATTTATGGAATGGTTAAAAGTGCATGAAAATGGCCAATTTACTCACTCTGAGTTCTCAAAAAGGGTTTCTTCACCCCGGGAAGTTAATTAAATACCATTTGGAGGCATTTAATGTTCGAGCAAAAACGGCTGATTTTCGACAAAAGAGATAACACCCCCCCATTACGTCATGCTTCAGAAATGTGGAAAATGGTCCGTTTTCAAATGTTTTATTTTTGAACGTCAGTTCACATTTGTAGGTGGATCATCAGTGTTAGAGCTAAAATTAGCATGTTTAAAGTGATTTTCATGCTTCCAGGGGCTCGGGAAGTTAATTAAATACCATTTGGAGGCATTTAATGTTCGAGCAAAAACGGCTGATTTTCGACAAAAGAGATAACACCCCCCCATTACGTCATGCTTCAGAAATGTGGAAAATGGTCCGTTTTCAAATGTTTTATTTTTGAACGTCAGTTCACATTTGTAGGTGGATCATCAGTGTTAGAGCTAAAATTAGCATGTTTAAAGTGATTTTCATGCTTCCAGGGGCCCAAAACACAAGATTTATGGAATGGTTAAAAGTGCATGAAAATGGCCAATTTACTCACTCTGAGTTCTCAAAAAGGGTTTCTTCACCCCGGGAAGTTAATTAAATACCATTTGGAGGCATTTAATGTTCGAGCAAAAACGGCTGATTTTCGACAAAAGAGATAACACCCCCCCATTACGTCATGCTTCAGAAATGTGGAAAATGGTCCGTTTTCAAATGTTTTATTTTTGAACGTCAGTTCACATTTGTAGGTGGATCATCAGTGTTAGAGCTAAAATTAGCATGTTTAAAGTGATTTTCATGCTTCCAGGGGCTCGGGAAGTTAATTAAATACCATTTGGAGGCATTTAATGTTCGAGCAAAAACGGCTGATTTTCGACAAAAGAGATAACACCCCCCCATTACGTCATGCTTCAGAAATGTGGAAAATGGTCCGTTTTCAAATGTTTTATTTTTGAACGTCAGTTCACATTTGTAGGTGGATCATCAGTGTTAGAGCTAAAATTAGCATGTTTAAAGTGATTTTCATGCTTCCAGGGGCTCGGGAAGTTAATTAAATACCATTTGGAGGCATTTAATGTTCGAGCAAAAACGGCTGATTTTCGACAAAAGAGATAACACCCCCCCATTACGTCATGCTTCAGAAATGTGGAAAATGGTCCGTTTTCAAATGTTTTATTTTTGAACGTCAGTTCACATTTGTAGGTGGATCATCAGTGTTAGAGCTAAAATTAGCATGTTTAAAGTGATTTTCATGCTTCCAGGGGCCCAAAACACAAGATTTATGGAATGGTTAAAAGTGCATGAAAATGGCCAATTTACTCACTCTGAGTTCTCAAAAAAGGGTTTCTTCACCCCGGGAAGTTAATTAAATACCATTTGGAGGCATTTAATGTTCGAGCAAAAACGGCTGATTTTCGACAAAAGAGATAACACCCCCCCATTACGTCATGCTTCAGAAATGTGGAAAATGGTCCGTTTTCAAATGTTTTATTTTTGAACGTCAGTTCACATTTGTAGGTGGATCATCAGTGTTAGAGCTAAAATTAGCATGTTTAAAGTGATTTTCATGCTTCCAGGGGCCCAAAACACAAGATTTATGGAATGGTTAAAAGTGCATGAAAATGGCCAATTTACTCAAGCAGTACTCTGAGTTCTCAAAAAGGGTTTCTTCACCCCGGGAAGTTAATTAAATACCATTTGGAGGCATTTAATGTTCGAGCAAAAACGGCTGATTTTCGACAAAAGAGATAACACCCCCCCATTACGTCATGCTTCAGAAATGTGGAAAATGGTCCGTTTTCAAATGTTTTATTTTTGAACGTCAGTTCACATTTGTAGGTGGATCATCAGTGTTAGAGCTAAAATTAGCATGTTTAAAGTGATTTTCATGCTTCCAGGGGCTCGGGAAGTTAATTAAATACCATTTGGAGGCATTTAATGTTCGAGCAAAAACGGCTGATTTTCGACAAAAGAGATAACACCCCCCATTACGTCATGCTTCAGAAATGTGGAAAATGGTCCGTTTTCAAATGTTTTATTTTTGAACGTCAGTTCACATTTGTAGGTGGATCATCAGTGTTAGAGCTAAAATTAGCATGTTTAAAGTGATTTTCATGCTTCCAGGGGCTCGGGAAGTTAATTAAATACCATTTGGAGGCATTTAATGTTCGAGCAAAAACGGCTGATTTTCGACAAAAGAGATAACACCCCCCCATTACGTCATGCTTCAGAAATGTGGAAAATGGTCCGTTTTCAAATGTTTTATTTTTGAACGTCAGTTCACATTTGTAGGTGGATCATCAGTGTTAGAGCTAAAATTAGCATGTTTAAAGTGATTTTCATGCTTCCAGGGGCCCAAAACACAAGATTTATGGAATGGTTAAAAGTGCATGAAAATGGCCAATTTACTCACTCTGAGTTCTCAAAAAGGGTTTCTTCACCCCGGGAAGTTAATTAAATACCATTTGGAGGCATTTAATGTTCGAGCAAAAACGGCTGATTTTCGACAAAAGAGATAACACCCCCCCATTACGTCATGCTTCAGAAATGTGGAAAATGGTCCGTTTTCAAATGTTTTATTTTTGAACGTCAGTTCACATTTGTAGGTGGATCATCAGTGTTAGAGCTAAAATTAGCATGTTTAAAGTGATTTTCATGCTTCCAGGGGCTCGGGAAGTTAATTAAATACCATTTGGAGGCATTTAATGTTCGAGCAAAAACGGCTGATTTTCGACAAAAGAGATAACACCCCCCCATTACGTCATGCTTCAGAAATGTGGAAAATGGTCCGTTTTCAAATGTTTTATTTTTGAACGTCAGTTCACATTTGTAGGTGGATCATCAGTGTTAGAGCTAAAATTAGCATGTTTAAAGTGATTTTCATGCTTCCAGGGGCCCAAAACACAAGATTTATGGAATGGTTAAAAGTGCATGAAAATGGCCAATTTACTCACTCTGAGTTCTCAAAAAGGGTTTCTTCACCCCGGGAAGTTAATTAAATACCATTTGGAGGCATTTAATGTTCGAGCAAAAACGGCTGATTTTCGACAAAAGAGATAACACCCCCCCATTACGTCATGCTTCAGAAATGTGGAAAATGGTCCGTTTTCAAATGTTTTATTTTTGAACGTCAGTTCACATTTGTAGGTGGATCATCAGTGTTAGAGCTAAAATTAGCATGTTTAAAGTGATTTTCATGCTTCCAGGGGCTCGGGAAGTTAATTAAATACCATTTGGAGGCATTTAATGTTCGAGCAAAAACGGCTGATTTTCGACAAAAGAGATAACACCCCCCCATTACGTCATGCTTCAGAAATGTGGAAAATGGTCCGTTTTCAAATGTTTTATTTTTGAACGTCAGTTCACATTTGTAGGTGGATCATCAGTGTTAGAGCTAAAATTAGCATGTTTAAAGTGATTTTCATGCTTCCAGGGGTTCGGGAAGTTAATTAAATACCATTTGGAGGCATTTAATGTTCGAGCAAAAACGGCTGATTTTCGACAAAAGAGATAACACCCCCCCATTACGTCATGCTTCAGAAATGTGGAAAATGGTCCGTTTTCAAATGTTTTATTTTTGAACGTCAGTTCACATTTGTAGGTGGATCATCAGTGTTAGAGCTAAAATTAGCATGTTTAAAGTGATTTTCATGCTTCCAGGGGCTCGGGAAGTTAATTAAATACCATTTGGAGGCATTTAATGTTCGAGCAAAAACGGCTGATTTTCGACAAAAGAGATAACACCCCCCCATTACGTCATGCTTCAGAAATGTGGAAAATGGTCCGTTTTCAAATGTTTTATTTTTGAACGTCAGTTCACATTTGTAGGTGGATCATCAGTGTTAGAGCTAAAATTAGCATGTTTAAAGTGATTTTCATGCTTCCAGGGGCTCGGGAAGTTAATTAAATACCATTTGGAGGCATTTAATGTTCGAGCAAAAACGGCTGATTTTCGACAAAAGAGATAACACCCCCCCATTACGTCATGCTTCAGAAATGTGGAAAATGGTCCGTTTTCAAATGTTTTATTTTTGAACGTCAGTTCACATTTGTAGGTGGATCATCAGTGTTAGAGCTAAAATTAGCATGTTTAAAGTGATTTTCATGCTTCCAGGGGCTCGGGCAGTTAATTAAATACCATTTGGAGGCATTTAATGTTCGAGCAAAAACGGCTGATTTTCGACAAAAGAGATAACACCCCCCCATTACGTCATGCTTCAGAAATGTGGAAAATGGTCCGTTTTCAAATGTTTTATTTTTGAATGTCAGTTCACATTTGTAGGTGGATCATCAGTGTTAGAGCTAAAATTAGCATGTTTAAAGTGATTTTCATGCTTCCAGGGGCTCGGGAAGTTAATTAAATACCATTTGGAGGCATTTAATGTTCGAGCAAAAACGGCTGATTTTCGACAAAAGAGATAACACCCCCCCATTACGTCATGCTTCAGAAATGTGGAAAATGGTCCATTTTCAAATGTTTTATTTTTGAACGTCAGTTCACATTTGTAGGTGGATCATCAGTGTTAGAGCTAAAATTAGCATGTTTAAAGTGATTTTCATGCTTCCAGGGGCTCGGGAAGTTAATTAAATACCATTTGGAGGCATTTAATGTTCGAGCAAAAACGGCTGATTTTCGACAAAAGAGATAACACCCCCCCATTACGTCATGCTTCAGAAATGTGGAAAATGGTCCGTTTTCAAATGTTTTATTTTTGAACGTCAGTTCACATTTGTAGGTGGATCATCAGTGTTAGAGCTAAAATTAGCATGTTTAAAGTGATTTTCATGCTTCCAGGGCCCAAAACACAAGATTTATGGAATGGTTAAAAGTGCATGAAAATGGCCAATTTACTCACTCTGAGTTCTCAAAAAGGGTTTCTTCACCCCGGGAAGTTAATTAAATACCATTTGGAGGCATTTAATGTTCGAGCAAAAACGGCTGATTTTCGACAAAAGAGATAACACCCCCCCATTACGTCATGCTTCAGAAATGTGGAAAATGGTCCGTTTTCAAATGTTTTATTTTTGAACGTCAGTTCACATTTGTAGGTGGATCATCAGTGTTAGAGCTAAAATTAGCATGTTTAAAGTGATTTTCATGCTTCCAGGGGCTCGGGAAGTTAATTAAATACCATTTGGAGGCATTTAATGTTCGAGCAAAAACGGCTGATTTTCGACAAAAGAGATAACACCCCCCCATTACGTCATGCTTCAGAAATGTGGAAAATGGTCCGTTTTCAAATGTTTTATTTTTGAACGTCAGTTCACATTTGTAGGTGGATCATCAGTGTTAGAGCTAAAATTAGCATGTTTAAAGTGATTTTCATGCTTCCAGGGGCTCGGGAAGTTAATTAAATACCATTTGGAGGCATTTAATGTTCGAGCAAAAACGGCTGATTTTCGACAAAAGAGATAACACCCCCCCATTACGTCATGCTTCAGAAATGTGGAAAATGGTCCGTTTTCAAATGTTTTATTTTTGAACGTCAGTTCACATTTGTAGGTGGATCATCAGTGTTAGAGCTAAAATTAGCATGTTTAAAGTGATTTTCATGCTTCCAGGGGCTCGGGAAGTTAATTAAATACCATTTGGAGGCATTTAATGTTCGAGCAAAAACGGCTGATTTTCGACAAAAGAGATAACACCCCCCCATTACGTCATGCTTCAGAAATGTGGAAAATGGTCCGTTTTCAAATGTTTTATTTTTGAACGTCAGTTCACATTTGTAGGTGGATCATCAGTGTTAGAGCTAAAATTAGCATGTTTAAAGTGATTTTCATGCTTCCAGGGGCCCAAAACACAAGATTTATGGAATGGTTAAAAGTGCATGAAAATGGCCAATTTACTCACTCTGAGTTCTCAAAAAGGGTTTCTTCACCCCGGGAAGTTAATTAAATACCATTTGGAGGCATTTAATGTTCGAGCAAAAACGGCTGATTTTCGACAAAAGAGATAACACCCCCCCATTACGTCATGCTTCAGAAATGTGGAAAATGGTCCGTTTTCAAATGTTTTATTTTTGAACGTCAGTTCACATTTGTAGGTGGATCATCAGTGTTAGAGCTAAAATTAGCATGTTTAAAGTGATTTTCATGCTTCCAGGGGCTCGGGAAGTTAATTAAATACCATTTGGAGGCATTTAATGTTCGAGCAAAAACGGCTGATTTTCGACAAAAGAGATAACACCCCCCCATTACGTCATGCTTCAGAAATGTGGAAAATGGTCCGTTTTCAAATGTTTTATTTTTGAACGTCAGTTCACATTTGTAGGTGGATCATCAGTGTTAGAGCTAAAATTAGCATGTTTAAAGTGATTTTCATGCTTCCAGGGGCTCGGGAAGTTAATTAAATACCATTTGGAGGCATTTAATGTTCGAGCAAAAACGGCTGATTTTCGACAAAAGAGATAACACCCCCCCATTACGTCATGCTTCAGAAATGTGGAAAATGGTCCGTTTTCAAATGTTTTATTTTTGAACGTCAGTTCACATTTGTAGGTGGATCATCAGTGTTAGAGCTAAAATTAGCATGTTTAAAGTGATTTTCATGCTTCCAGGGGCTCGGGAAGTTAATTAAATACCATTTGGAGGCATTTAATGTTCGAGCAAAAACGGCTGATTTTCGACAAAAGAGATAACACCCCCCCATTACGTCATGCTTCAGAAATGTGGAAAATGGTCCGTTTTCAAATGTTTTATTTTTGAACGTCAGTTCACATTTGTAGGTGGATCATCAGTGTTAGAGCTAAAATTAGCATGTTTAAAGTGATTTTCATGCTTCCAGGGGCCCAAAACACAAGATTTATGGAATGGTTAAAAGTGCATGAAAATGGCCAATTTACTCACTCTGAGTTCTCAAAAAGGGTTTCTTCACCCCGGGAAGTTAATTAAATACCATTTGGAGGCATTTAATGTTCGAGCAAAAACGGCTGATTTTCGACAAAAGAGATAACACCCCCCCATTACGTCATGCTTCAGAAATGTGGAAAATGGTCCGTTTTCAAATGTTTTATTTTTGAACGTCAGTTCACATTTGTAGGTGGATCATCAGTGTTAGAGCTAAAATTAGCATGTTTAAAGTGATTTTCATGCTTCCAGGGGCTCGGGAAGTTAATTAAATACCATTTGGAGGCATTTAATGTTCGAGCAAAAACGGCTGATTTTCGACAAAAGAGATAACACCCCCCCATTACGTCATGCTTCAGAAATGTGGAAAATGGTCCGTTTTCAAATGTTTTATTTTTGAACGTCAGTTCACATTTGTAGGTGGATCATCAGTGTTAGAGCTAAAATTAGCATGTTTAAAGTGATTTTCATGCTTCCAGGGGCTCGGGAAATACTGCCTCGCTAATTAAATACCATTTGGAGGCATTTAATGTTCGAGCAAAAACGGGCTGATTTTCGACAAAAGAGATAACACCCCCCCATTACGTCATGCTTCAGAAATGTGGAAAATGGTCCGTTTTCAAATGTTTTATTTTTGAACGTCAGTTCACATTTGTAGGTGGATCATCAGTGTTAGAGCTAAAATTAGCATGTTTAAAGTGATTTTCATGCTTCCAGGGGCTCGGGAAGTTAATTAAATACCATTTGGAGGCATTTAATGTTCGAGCAAAAACGGCTGATTTTCGACAAAAGAGATAACACCCCCCCATTACGTCATGCTTCAGAAATGTGGAAAATGGTCCGTTTTCAAATGTTTTATTTTTGAACGTCAGTTCACATTTGTAGGTGGATCATCAGTGTTAGAGCTAAAATTAGCATGTTTAAAGTGATTTTCATGCTTCCAGGGGCCCAAAACACAAGATTTATGGAATGGTTAAAAGTGCATGAAAATGGCCAATTTACTCACTCTGAGTTCTCAAAAAGGGTTTCTTCACCCCAGGAAGTTAATTAAATACCATTTGGAGGCATTTAATGTTCGAGCAAAAACGGCTGATTTTCGACAAAAGAGATAACACCCCCCATTACGTCATGCTTCAGAAATGTGGAAAATGGTCCGTTTTCAAATGTTTTATTTTTGAACGTCAGTTCACATTTGTAGGTGGATCATCAGTGTTAGAGCTAAAATTAGCATGTTTAAAGTGATTTTCATGCTTCCAGGGGCCCAAAACACAAGATTTATGGAATGGTTAAAAGTGCATGAAAATGGCCAATTTACTCACTCTGAGTTCTCAAAAAGGGTTTCTTCACCCGGGAAGTTAATTAAATACCATTTGGAGGCATTTAATGTTCGAGCAAAAACGGCTGATTTTCGACAAAAGAGATAACACCCCCCCATTACGTCATGCTTCAGAAATGTGGAAAATGGTCCGTTTTCAAATGTTTTATTTTTGAACGTCAGTTCACATTTGTAGGTGGATCATCAGTGTTAGAGCTAAAATTAGCATGTTTAAAGTGATTTTCATGCTTCCAGGGGCTCGGGA